>NW_006399775.1:20890707-20917632 GCF_000299155.1 Elephantulus edwardii | reverse complement strand
TTTATACTCTTCCTGGATGATACCCTTGATATCCTCCCACAACTCATCTGGCCTTCGTTCATTAGTGTTCAAAGCCAAGAAGGCAAGAAGACACTAGATTTGTTTATATCCTTATGGCGGCTAAAACAGAAAAGAAATAAATAACAGTGACACCAAGTGCTAGTGAAGCTAAAGAAAAAAAGGATCTCAAGGAAATATACATTGCTGATAAAAATGTAAAATTATATATTAACTCTGGAAAAAAAATGCAATTATCTTACCAGTAAGAAATTGTACTCCTCAAGGTAACAATTATCCAAGAGAAATGAAAACTACATTTTACATAAACTTTTCCATTAATGTTGACTGTAACTTTATTCAAAATGGAAAACAAAATGTAACAAAACACAACCCAACCCCAAACCAAAAACTCAACCTGGAATGAATTCAGGTGTTCTTCAATAGATGAGTGGTTAAACATACTATGATATATCTATTATGTGAACTATTACCCAATCATTAAATGAGCAAACTATTGATAAATATCACTTGCATGAACATTCTAACATATAGGTTAGTGAAAAAACCCAATTATACTAGGTAGAATTAGTGTTTTCCAGTGAACAAGAAGCAGGTGAGGCCAGAAGATAAGTAAATATAGCTGCAAAAGTACAACATGGGGGATTTTTGTACATCTTGACTTTATTAATATCATTATCCTGGTTGTGACATTATAGCTTGGGAAGCTGTAGAACTATTGTTACAAAATTTTACCTTTGGATGAAACTAGGTAGAGAATTCAGCGAGTATTCATAATTATTTCCCTCAACTGCATTTAATCTTTGATGATCTGACATTTTTTAAAAGTTTCATTTTAAAATATGGTGGTCATAAAATTTAAAACAAATATGCAAAGTCTGAAAAAAGACCTGAATGCTATGTATATAGTTATTTTTTAATATGCCAACTCATTTAATTTTACTTCTATTTAGTTTGATGAATGAATGAATGAATAGGCAAAATAAAGACACTAGAAATTTTCTAGAAATATTGCCTAGAAACTATGATCATTGAAATGATGTTTTATCAGATAATGGACTGTTTACTGTCCAAAACACTGAGTCAGCTTATCCTTTTCATTTCTCTTATTCTGTACTATCGTGCTACTGAAATAATAATTTATTGACCTGTTATTCTATGTTGGGGTATTGGTTATGATGTACATAAAACTCAGTCTTACTTTTATCATGATGTGTTTCTTGAAGGGATATATGTTCTCTCTTCATGGGAAATATCTATGAACACAGCAGATAAAAAACAAAACAAAGCAAAACGGCCTTGATGGAATTTTCTTTAGTATAGTATCTACACTGACAGTTTAACAGGACAAAGAGGCAGATAATATATAAATTTAAATGTACTTTAAAAGTAGATGCAAGTATAAGATAATTACAAAATGTGAGACAGCAATTTTTAAATGGAAACTGGCCTGGACAGCATAAATTCATAGAGAGTGTTCCATTTTAGCTAGTTTTTGAAGTAACCTAGAGAGGGTATACATTTTTTAGAAAGAATAAATAGCTTGTGAGTGAAGTCATTGTTATGTGAAATCCTCACAAAGTTCAAAGAAAGTGATCAATGACACAAAGTTAGAAGGGGGACCAATAAATAAAGGGAACCAACAAATGAGAAATAATGCCAGAGGAAAGTTAGGAATACTAATAAACTGATTCAGAAGACAATGAAGAACCATTGGTGTAGGTGTGGGTTAAATTGGGCAGCCACTGTCCAAATGCTTGAGCACAATTTTTCTTTATAAACCTGTGATAGTCTCATCCTGTGATTTCTTTTGTCTTTTTTTTTTACTGGTAATTTTCCATATTTACCTGATGAAGCAATGAGCTGATTTAAAGTGGGTGCAAAAGCTTTTCCCTGTGCTACTATTATTTTCCTGCTGCATTTGGAGATTCTCTTTTTTTCCATATCTTAAGAAAATATTTGAAAGTGTGGCATCTGTATAGATTCGTTTTAGAAACACCTCTTATTTTTCCTTTAGAGTTCAGATTTTTATTCACTTCAGGCAGCAGTGTTCTGTACTTCCTAGAAGCCTCCGGCAAAGTTTCCTAAATATTTGAAATTCTTAACCTATTTGTTGAAAACAAAGTAACCAATTCTCTATTCCCTTTTTTTGTTTTTAAATTTCACAAAAGACCATCTTTCTCTTGTTCTTTTTTTAAATTTATTAGTCCATTGGCACTTTTGTGGTTTTTGCTATACTGGGGGAAACCATGATAGAGCTGTTTTATTCTCTAAAAGTCCACTGTCTTATGAAAGAGAAGAGATCTGATGTGGCCGTTAGCTTCAAAAGATCTGGTATAAGGTGTTGTGGAAATCTATTTTTTTTAATTGAAGGTCAAGAGGGAAATTGCTTTAAAGTAAGTAAAATCTCACAGCTTGCAAGCTGATGAGATAGAAGTAGGCTTTCTGAGCAGAAAAACATGTTGGTGCAAAAGTAAAAATAGGCTAAAAGAGCTTGCTCATTCTGCAACTCAGAAGTAGGAATAGGCTGAAGTTGAGAGTAACAGAAATAGCCTCAGAAAGGAGACAATGATGAGATCCTCAGGAAGATTATATTCCATTCTAAAAGTTTGGACTTTATCCAGAAGGAAATGTAGAGCCATGAGAGCATTCTGGCGAGGATGCGTAGGGTAGGGCGTCGTCGGTCATTAATGAGCTCACTCCAGTATCTTCACATATCTATCTGCCAATCTGAATTCTCATCAGCTACCAAAGCTGAATCTCCCAAAAGACAACACTCAGTCTCTTTACATTCCTGTAGCAGCTACTTTCTCATCAAACCTCAGCTTCTTTCCCAGGGAGAGGGTTCTGAGCCCCTGCTGATTGTGAAGCCAGGGAAATTCCTAGCTGCTGATTGATTTGATTTCATTCCACTGAAGTACATGTAATTTCATGCTTTCAAGTGAAAGATATTTTCTGAAAATTCTTCAATCTCCCCAAATTACTTAGCTTTATACATTTATTCCCAGCTTCATTGAACTCTAAATAACCCAGTTTGAGCGAATATGCTTGGCATGAAAAGCTCTGACCATCAAGATTTAACAATTACTTTGATTAGATCCCTGAGAGTGTTAGAAGATGTCCCGATGAAAAGGAGGATAAAAATTAAAAAGTAAAGCTGGGACATGTTGTTAGACCAAAAAGAACACTTTCTTGGGATTCTGACATAGTTTTGTGTGTAGAAAAAAATAATTCATCCCTTTTAATATTAAAGGAAAACACATATAGGAGTAAAGAAGTAATATCACTCAAAATTAAGGCCCTTTTTGCAAAAGGTAGAAATAGATGAGTAAATAAATAGATGATAAATAAACTATTAAGTAAAAATAATAATGCTTTTAGGAACATTTTTTGGAAGCCAAAGAAGGAGAAAATATTGTCCCAAATCCTAACATTCAATTATATTATTTAAAATATTTATGTGCATATAAACAACTGAATATAATTTTATTTGAAAAAAATCAGACTGTTTTATTTTTAATTGATTTTAGTTTAAATACTCATATACATTTTGCTTTACAATATTAATTACATTTCAATAACTCCATTATTCACAAAGTCCTATCAAATTTCATTGTACTTTCCTTACCCCTTCAATTTACTCATCAATGCAGGCCATTTTAAAATAAGCTGTTTTTTAAAAAAAAAATAATTTTAGATTTACAGAAAATTCACAAGTAAAATTCACAGTTTCCATATTTTCAATATAGTGCATTTGTCACTACAAATGAACCAAACAAGCTTGGTAGCAGGAGTCCCTTCTAAAACATTTCACTTCTGAAATGGCTTGCCTCCAGAAACTCTATGAACTCAGAGAAATTATAACATTTGTACAAGTGTTTAGGTCTTAACATTCATAGGGTTGCTGTGAGTCATCTACAACTTGATGACACTTAACAACAACAATGAACCAATATTAACAGTATTTCTAACTAACATATTTTATTCTTATTGCCTTATTTGTTTTGTTGACTGCCCTTTTTCATTTGCAGAATCCTATTCAGAATACATTATTATAGTTAACACTCTTCTCTAGGCTCATCCTGGCTGTGACAGTTCCACAGACTTGGGAACCACTTAGAGGTCTTATTACTAGTTAAGTCTTTTGTAGATCATCCCACATTTGAGAATTGTCTAACACATTTCCCAGGGATAAAGTATTACTACTGGTTTAGAGAAGGAAGATCAATTGAAAAAAGTTCTACTTTCATTTTATCATATCCTTTGTATGCACTGTCAACATGATTTGCCACTGTTGATGTCAAATTTTGTTCACTTGTCAGATATAGTATCATATGCTGGATTTCTGTTCTTTAATGTTACTCTTTCCTTTTCTTTTCCATACCGGATTCCAGAAAAAGAAGTAATATGCTTTCCCATTCTATTAAAAGTAGAGGGGTGGTGCGGGGGGATTGTATACCAATGAGGAATTTTTCTTTTACTTTTCAAAGAGAAGAGCGAACTGGGGGTGGGGGGGGGAGAAAAGTGCAACAATGAATGAATGGAAATCCAAAATCTCTGTAAATGTTCATTAAAATTAATTTTAAAAACCCCATAGAGTTGTACCCTACCATTTCTTTTTAAGTAGATTTTTTAACACACTCTAAATTAAGTAGAAAGCTATTATGAGTGCTGACTTATATAATAGGATGACCACAAAGTCTCCTATATAAATAATTACATTGGCCTGTTTTTTGTTGTTGTTAGCTGCTGTTGACTCATAGCTACCTTATGGACAACAGCTCTGAAGCCTGCCTTATCCTAAGCCGGTATCACTGACTTTTAAAAACCTACCCTCATAGTTACTGTGTCAGTCCCTCTAAATTGGGGTCTTCCTTCCCTGTGCTGTCCCTCTACCCTTCTGAGCATGATGTCCTTCTCCAAGGACAGGTCCTTCCTGGTCATGTGCCCAAAGTCTATTGGATGAAGCTTCAACATCCTAGCCTCAAAATAGAAACTTAATTTTACCTTCTCTAAGACAGACCTGTTTGTTCTCTTGGCGGTCCACGGTATGTTCAATACTCTTCTCCAGCATCACAACTCAAAGGCATCAATTCTTCTTCTGTCATCTTTAGTCATTGTTTAGCTCTCTGATGCATAGCAAGAAATCGAGAAGACCCTGACCTGAATTAGGTGCACCTTAGTGTCTATACTGACATCATTGCTTCTCAGTACTATGGAGAGGTCCCTGATAAATTTTTCCCAATGCAATCCATATTTTGATTTCCTGACTGATGGCACCAAGAATGTTAATTGTGGAGCCAAGCAAGGTGTAATTGTTAATACCCTCAATTTCTTCTCCACCTTCAATGGTACTGCCAACTGGCCCAGTGGTGAGGATCTTTGTCTTCTTGATGTTAAGATTCAATTCATATTGAAGACTGCAGTCCTTTATTTTCTTCAGAAAGCAAGTCATGCCCTTCTCAATTTCAGCAAGCAAGATTGTGTTATTTGCATAAGGTAGGTTGTTGATGAGTCTCCTTCTCATGTGATGCCACATTCCTTCTTATAAAGCACAGCCTCCTGAATGACCTGTTCTGCATATAGATTGAAAAGGTATGGAGAATAGGATGCATCCCAATGTACTCCTTTCCTGATTTTGAACCACGCAGTGTTTTCTTGCTGTGTTCTAAGGACTGCTACCTGGAATGAGTATCCTTTTTGCATGAGCACAATCAAATGTCTTGGGATTCTCATTCTCGTCAAGGTTAGCCACAATTTGTTGTAATCCACAGAATCAAATACCTTTGCATAGTCAATAGAACACAGACATTCTTCTAGTATTCTTCGCTTTCTGCCAAGATCCACCTGACATTTGCAAAAATGTCTCTAGTTCCATCACCTCTTCTAAATCCAGCTTGTATTTCATACATGCAGTATTTTTTACTGACACTACAAAGTGAAAATTCTGTTTCAGTCTTTCTTGCTAATTTTCCACTTTCCAGATGCACAGGAGGCAATTGAAAATACCAGGGTTTGGATCAAGTGTACACTAGGCTTTAAAGTTACATCCTGGGAGCTCTGGTGGCTTAGTGGCAAGAAGTTGTATTGCAATCCTGAAGGTGCTCAGTTAAAATCCACCAGATGCTTTGGTGGAGAAAGAGAGGTAATCTCCTTCTGTGCCAGTTGGATCCTACTCAATGGTACATAACAAGTAAAAAAAAAATATTTAAAAAAATAAAGTTATCCTTGCTTTCCAGTATTTAAAGAGATCCATGACAGCAGATTTGTACATTGCAATACACCATTTGATTTCTTCCCTATTGTTTCCCTTTGTGTTTATTGTGAATTCAAGCAAAATGATATGCTTGATTTTACTCTTTATTTATCATGATGATACTTATTGGTGAATTGTAAGGATTTCTATTTCCTTAAGTTGAGATGCTATCTATATTGAATCTATGGTATTTGGTCTTTATAATTAAACATTTTAATTCTTCATTTTCAGCAAATATTTTTATTTACAGCATTTAATGTTTTAATTCTTACTTTTTATCAAGTTGTGTTATCTATGTATTACAGGTTATTGATGAATATTATTCCAAACTTAATGCTTCATTTTTCTTTATATTGCCCAGACATTTGATTTGTCACATCATACATATTAAATATGTAGAAAGGATGCAATCCTGATGCACACCTTTCCTGATGTTAAGCATCGCACAGCTTTGTTAGGACTGCTTTTTATTGGTCTAAGTATAAGTTAGCACAATAGCTTATAGGTTATACTAAGTATAGGTTATAGCACAATTAAATGTTCTGGGATTCCCATTCTTATCAATGTTATTTATAATTTGTTCGGACCCACTTAATCTAATGCCTTTGTAATATCTTTCTGATATTCTCTGCTTCCGAACCGAACCACAGTCCATTTAAAATAAGCAATGATATAGCTCATGGTTTCATCTTCTGAATCCAAGTTAAATTTTTGTCAGTTCTTTGTCTATGTACAACTTCTACTGTTTTTCAGTTATTGTTTATCATAGAGTCGGAACTGACCCCTAGCTGATCCTCCAGTGTTTTTTCAAAGGCAGTTAATTACATGGGAGGAGATTTCTCATCCTCTCACAGAGCAGCTGGTGGCCTTGAACCACGTGCCTTTGGGATTGCAATACAGTTTCATGCCACTCAGCCTACAGAACTCATTTCTTTTTCAATTATATTCAGCAGTATTTTACTTAGGTGTGATATTAATGACACTATTCTATAAATTCAATATTTTGTCAGATCATTGCTCCTCAACAAGCACAATGGGGAAGCATGTGGATCTTCTCCAGCTTCTTGTCAAGCACTTGGCTTTCAAATGTCATGGCCTCGATGAGTATACACAGTCATGCATCCATTTGTTAAAACATTTGTTTTCTCTTATATCCAGGAAAATTTATTGTCACTGATAGTTTCACTGCAGCTTGAACTTCTTTTAGTATCATTGTTGTTGTTGTTATGTGCCA
Organism: Elephantulus edwardii; assembly: GCF_000299155.1. Classification (NCBI taxonomy): domain Eukaryota; kingdom Metazoa; phylum Chordata; class Mammalia; order Macroscelidea; family Macroscelididae; genus Elephantulus; species Elephantulus edwardii. The sequence continues at coordinate 20,910,124 of NW_006399775.1, read as the reverse complement.
CTGAGTGGAGTACGGGTCATGGCAACCCTATGAACAGATCTGAATCCTATCCTATCCTATCTTTTACCATTCCTTCCATTGAGATATATTTGAGACTATTACTATAGTCACTATGTCAATATATCTCCTTGGGAATTTCCTTTTCTTTCATTGGTCCTTCAAACTTCCAAGCATTATATATTTTCCAAGGAATGGTCTTTCCTAGCAATAGGTCGAAAGTATGAGAAATGAATCTTTGGCATTCTTGCCTCCAATAAGCACTCTGGATACACCCTTTCCAATGATTCTGGATTTTATTCTAACTCCTTCAATGGTTTAGGAAGGTCTGGTTGTCTCGTGGTTGAAGCTGTGCTGCAATATCAAAGGTACGCCAGTTACTCTGCAAAAGAAAGACAATCTTCTCCCAGGAGGATGAGCTTTACTGTCTCTAAGGACCAGTTGGAGGGTCAGCTATGGGTCAGTTCCTACTCAGTGACACACAACAACAACAATTGGCATCAACCAGTTTTTCTTGGTATAGAGACTATGTTGCTTTTTCCTATCTTTATTGCTTCTTGTGTCATCCAATATATTGCTCATAGTCACCTTTTACTTGCAGCTTGAGATTTTTTCCCCCTTCAGTTCTTTCATCTTGCATAATGTTTGTTGTTGTTGATTGACTTAGAGTTGAACATTACTCATAGCGACCCTATGAACAGAAGGCCTAAAGCATTTCTTTAACTATCAACATTTATAAAAGTTGATAGAGTTTCCAGAGACATGTTGTTTAGGAAGTGGATGCCACCCTTGCTTCTAATGAATAATGGCAAACTTGAAAATTTTTTCTAATTATTAATTTTCTAACTTTAAGTCTATACTTTTTGCAATAATATTTTAGTGTCCTCTTAGGCTACCTTCTGAAATCTTCTTCTCCATTCTTTTACATCATAATTCCTTTAAAAACAATTTGGACTATCATTTACAACATTTGAGTCTCTTCTGACATCCTTTTTTTTTTGTCTCTTCCTCCCTTGTCTTTTCTTCTTTTTTTCCTTTTCTTAAATGTATTTTATTTGTACATGAAGTACTTAAAGTCATCCTACAACTTATCCAATTTTGGAGTATTTCAGTTCAATATATCAGATTCCCTTCTCACCACCCTAGAGGTATTTTAACTCCCAGCCCCAGTCTGCACACTTCTGGAATTGGGTGAGTTACCTGCAGTGAAGTGGTGAACAGCCAGGAAATCACAAGACAAATTGCATTGGGAAAGTTGGCTGCTAGGGACCTCTCCTGAGCACTGAAAACCAACAATGTGAGTCTGGAGATTAAGACGTGCTTGATCCAGGCCATAGTCTTGCAATTGCTTGGTATGTGTCAGAGAGCTGAAAAATGATTAGGGATGACAAAGAGAGTAGATGCCTTTGAGCGAGCTGTTGTACTGAAGAAGAATGTTGAATATACTATGGGCTGCCAGGAGAAAAAACAGATTATACCTGGAGAGGGTGAAACCAGGCTGCTCCTTGGAGGTAAGGATTCTGAGCCTTTTGGGGGCATGTTTCAAGGAGGAACCAGTCCTTGGAGAGGGACATCATGCTTGGTAGGATGGAAGGACAGAGAGAGGAAGGCCATTGATGAGATGGATTGATTCAGTGACTGGGGTAATAAGGGTAGTAGGTGTGTCAGAAACAGCAAAGTCGGCACAGGATAGAGCAGGCTTCAAGTCTATTGTACATGAGGTCACTATAAGTTGTAAGTGACTCAGTGGCACATAACTAAACAACAATAGCAGATCTATACTTGAGTTAGTTTTTATATTTATATTAGACATAGTCAAGGTTTTATTTTGGATCTCAAAAGTTGATTTTAGTTTTCTTCAGCTTCAACTTGAAATTGTATATGAGCAATTGAAGATCTGTTCCGCAGTCAGCTTCTGCCTACTTTCTGACAGCTGCTAATGGGTTTTTCCAAAATTTCTTTCCACAAATGTGGACAGTTTAATTCCTTTGCGTTCCACTGCATGAAGTCCACACAGATAGTCACCATGTAGCTTTTTTTTAAAGGTGATATTTGTAATTAATAACTTGTGCATTAAAACCCCAAATATATCATTTGATGGTTTCATTTCTGTCATCCAGTCCTTAATTTTCATTCACTTATCCTCTGCTCCTTCTTATTCTTTATTTTCATTTTGTTTCTGACTTGTTGCAGAAATTTATAGAAATCTTCATTTTTTTCTATACTTAGCTTTTTTGCTTGGTGCATGGATGTGAGCAACATATATGAATATTTCATCCTCATCTGGTTATGGATATTATCCTAACACTCACAGCATTGTACTTCATCAGAGACCTTGAAGTATTCTTTCCACAGTGCTTATAATAGAATCCTCTTCAATTTGTTATTACTGACATAATAGATCGTATGATTGTCCAATTAAAAGTGGACAATAACAATTGCTTTCAGCTCACAAAATCCTGGATATTGATTTTGTTTATATATTATGTTTAATTTCTTGACAACTTTTGATTTTCCTAGAGTCAGTATTTGAAGCTATTTCTTTACATTTTCAGTTGTGGAACATCAATAGAGGTCCTGAAATCATTAAAGTAGATCTATTTTGAGGAGCTAGTTCTACTCCACTTGTATTTTGAATGTTTCAAATCTCAGTGGCACATGTCCTAATATTGTATCAATGTTATACCATTGTTCAAAAGTGTTTCACTGACCAATTATTTCAGAAGTAGATTACCAATCCTGTTTCTTAGTTTGTCTTAGTTCAGAATATCCACTGAAACTGAGTGAAATACTGGTAGTATGGGTCCCAACATCACGATCACACACAAACTACTACAGTAGGTCAAGGTGACAGGTAAGTTTCATTTATTCTCATTGATTTGGAGTCAGAACTGATTCATAGCTGATCCTCTATTGGATCTCCAAAGAGATTGCCCAACTTTCTCAAATGGAGCCACTGGTGGATTTTATTGCCAGTGAGGCGTGACGTTTGAATTAGTAGTGCAACTCCCTCCAGCCGATGCCAGCAAAGCTCTCTCTGACAGATGAATGGTGCACTTAAAAACTAGCACTTCTTGTGTAATTCCATCTGTTCTTTCTGGTCTCGAGATTCTCACATGTAGAAATAGGGTTGATCCAATCTAGCTTAATATTTACAGAAACTGATAATTTATATAAATTTAAAATTGCTGAAGTCACTTTTACCCCAAAATCATTTGGTTTTCACTCAAGTCCTATGTGACTGGTATATTCTCCACTAAAATATATAGAAACAAAGATTCAGGGCTATTTAGAAAATTACACAAGTATATTTACTTCATACACGGTAATATGCTTGGAACTGTTCAAGGTATCAAAACCAAATTTTTTTTAAAAAGGCAGAAGAAGTTCAAAGAGTTTATCTGTGATAAATGGTATAGCACCCATAGAACCAATTCAAATGCATTTTGAAAATTGTTTTACAATCCAATTTATAGGAATTTTATGCATATTTGATATTAAAAAATTTCTGCAGCAATCATATAGGAAGTGCTCAACAGATCTTAACCTGTACAAACAAGTGTCATTATGAGAAGTTGCATTTGAGGTAAACACAATTATATGTATTTCCACTTACAGAGTGCCTGCTATGTTCTAGAAATATATTTAAATACTCCTTTCATTAGAATTACTTGATTGCAAGTAATAGACACAAATAGAAGCTGGCTTATCGAGGAACGATTAACACTTATTATGAAGGATACAGAGGTAACTCATGGAACCAGCTCAAGGGCAGGCAGACAGTGAGCCGAGATGAACAAAACAAGGAGAACCAGAAGGGAAAGTCGTAAGGAGCTAGGGGACATTTTCTTGCCAGTTCTGTCTTAGCTTCCCTCTGAAAATCTGTACCATTGATTCATTTTTCTGCATACCAGCTTGCTCTGATACCTGAACCACATTCTGAGAAAGAATTCATTCTCTGTCTCTTTGATTTTAGTTTAGATTTTTGTTGTTCTGTGGCTGTTGCAAATTTATGTTACTGATTTTAAGCTGATTTTGTAGAGTGTTAATTTTTTTAAAAATTGTTTATTTTGTATATCCACAATTCACTGATAAGCTCAGAAACGGATTGATGATGAACAGGATCAATTGCAGATTCCTAATGATTGACTATGAAAGGCCAAGTTTATGGTCCACTCAGTTATTGGGACTAATTGACTGGTGCAGTGATGTCTAGTGTAAATGCATCTCTGAAAACCTCTTCAGTCTAGGAACAATGTATACATTTTCTAGAGTGTAACCGGGGATTATGAACTCACATGCGTCTCACGAAAGTATTTATTGTCTTCAGAACCTGCAGCTATAAAGGTGGGAATCAATTTCCATTACTTCCATGTATGAAGTTGGAATCTTTCTTTTACTCTTCATAAATAATTACTTAAGGAGCTATGATCATGGAACTCTGGTGGTTTAGTGTAAAGGGGTTGCGCTGACAACCCAAAGGCAGGCAATTTGAATCTACTGACTGCTTCATGGGAGAAAGATAATTTTGTACTGTGTGATTTACAGCCTCTGAAATCCTACTGGACAGTCAGCTATGAGTGGGTTCTGGCTCGATAGCACACACCACCATAACAACAATAGTTATGCGATGTTTAGATGCTCAGTAGTCAACTTAAAGGTTAAAAATTTCAACCTTTTCAGTGACTATATGGAAGAAAGACCTGCCAATCTGTTTCCACAAATATGACAGCTTAGAAAGCTCTGTGAATCAGTTTTACTTTGTGACAGAAGTTAGGGTGAATCAGACCTGACTTGATGGCATCAGACAACAAGTCCTTGCTTGAGTACACATTATATGCCTTTGCATAGAATTATTCCATGGGGGTGGGGAGCATAGTTTTCCCTTTTAAATGTTATTTTCTAATAGGAGTTACAGTTGTTGCATAAATGACTATGTAAACATTTCCATTGTAGTAAACACAATAAAGAAATATAGGGTCTATGAGACTGCATGACAGGAGATTGCCTCTACATTAGAAGTGGTTGCTGAAACTGGTCAAGAGAGGGAGACAGCAGTGCTATCTAAAAAGAGGAGCTTAGAGTTAAGTGTGCCCTTTGGACCCCGATTTCTGTGCTGAAATCATTCTGACACAGGAAAAGGTAAAGAAAAATTATTATCTCTAAGGTGTATTGGAGCTCCTCAGACTCAATAGTGAATAGAAAGAAAAACAGACTTTCCTCAAGAGTGTCAGCTATGAGTTGGTTCTGACTCAAGGGCACTAAATAACAGCAATGAAAGTCAAAAGAGAGAGAAAACTTTTCTCCAGATCAAGCACATTGAATTTGGACTTTGAGAATCTCAAACTGTGAGATAATATGTTTTTGTATTTTAAAGTCATCCTCTTTGGTATTTCTATTATGGGCACTAGATTTAAAAAAAGACAAGAAGAAGAAAAGGAAGAGGAGGAGAAAGAGGAGGAGGAGATGAGGAGGAGGAGGAAGAGGAGTAGGAGTATGTAGAGGCCTGAGATAATGTTATCTTATGAAAATAAACTTGTGTTGAGTTCTGCATAATAAAGAGCCCTTGCCTAATTGTTGAAGGATGAGACAGGGACTTTTTAGGTAGAAGTAATAATGTAAGAAATCAGGAGGGGGATGTTGGCCACTATGGGCAGAGGCCTAAAGGAAATGATAAATATCACAAATGATTAGGGATTTGAGATAGGGTAAGCAGTGGCTAGATCACGATAGATTTGAACACTTTCAATTCAGTGAAAAACCTACTTTAATATTGTTAAAGCAGAGCAGTGTTTTATAAAAGCTACTTTGGTGTTAGTATAAAAAATGAATTGAAAGAGGATAAGAGTAAATTTGGGAAAATACTATTGAAGCTATCGCAGTAGTTTAAGAAGGAGATGATGTGAGCTAGGATTTTAGAAGGCAGTAATAAGGAGACGGGAAAACATTGACTTTCCTCTGTATTTCTATTTTACTTTGTTAAATTGTGATGATGATGATGATGTGGTGGTGGTGGTGGTGGTGATGATGATGATGATGCAGTTGTTAGGCACTGACAAGTCCAATACGACTTATAGAGATCATATAAGACCTGGACCTTTTTTATTGTGCACTATCCTCGCCATCTTTGATCTGCTGGAGCCCAGTGTGATAGTCTCTGTGTCAATTCATTTGTTGAACTTTCCTTCATTTGTTTAGAGTTTTCCAATCTTTCTCTGAGCTTCCACCTATGCCAGGATGGTGTGTATTTCCGAAGACTTACCCCTACTAACATACCCTAAGTATGTTAACCTAACTTTCCCCATCCTTTGATCCAAGGAACACATTTGTTGCACTTTCTTCAAGACAGACTTGTTTTGTACATTTGGTAGTCCATAGATTATTCAGTACTCTTCTCCAACACCACAATACAAAAAACAAACGAAAACACAAAACCAAAAGCAACCCCCCCAAAAAACCCTTCAGTCTTCCTTATTCAGTATTCAACTTTCAGATGCATAGGAAGCAACTGAAAACATGGCTTGGATCAGGCACACTTAGTCTTTAAACTGATATACTTTCTCTGTAACACTTTATAGCTAATTGATAAATTAGCTATAGGTCCAGAAAAGTCTCATATACAAGATCAATGGTTGACCTAGAACTTAAATCCAGGCTTATTAACTCCAAATGCTTCCCACACTTTGTGGCTAGGACGTGTATAAGATAGGGTTTCTCTTATGGTTTAAGAGTCCTGTTGTAATATGGAGTTACGTGGATAGGCAAACAGTACAGTAGTGTACTCTAAAAATCAACCAATCAGACAGAAATAAAAAGTTACCTCCTGGGATATGAAACATTAAATTCAAAAACACAACATCAAGTGTTTTGCATTCCCCCAACATTATTTTCTTAGCTTCTTTATTTACTTCACTGTGAAATATTATGTATGTACACAGTTTCTTTAAAAAGAAACACTTTTTTTTCCCTATTTAAGGAAATCTTTTTATACCAGTTTTCAAAAGGAAAGTGCAGATGAAAGACCTTGGAGCAGAGAAGTATTTGCCAAACTGCAAAAAGCCCAGGAGCGACCAGCTCAAGCAGAACATGTGTTCCGTCTTTTATTTTGCAGTCATGGCCAAATTTTTCACACCTTCTGGGATATCTTTAGAAAATTCCCTTATCTTTAATTAAAACTACCCCATTCCTATATCCACGATATGAGAAAATCAAGAGAAGGCAAAACTATAACCACAAGGGGCCTAGATATAAGGCCTGGCAAGTCTTCAAGTGTTCTTTCTTTTAAAAGACAGTATTACTTATTGATGATATAATGTTGTACAAATTACTTAATCTGCCCTCACCTCAGCTTTCTCATGATAAATTGAGAGAAGGTTTAAGTTGTCAAAGATTTCATTACACTTGGATCCACAGTCAAAGCTAGGGAAATAACAGTTGATATATCACTAGGAAGATATACTGCAGAAGATCTCTTTAAAGTCATACAGAACAAAAATGCTCCTTTTGAGGAGTAATGTGTATGTGACCTAAACCAGGGTATTCTTAATCATATCCTGTGCATGTGAAAACTTCACAAAAAAAAAAAAATAAAGAAGACAGCTGGCACTGGCAAAAAATATTGACTACAAGATAAACTATAATTAAATGTTGTTGTTTTTAAGTGCCATCAGGTTGTAGACCACTCGTAGCGACCCTATGAACAAAAGACCTGAACACTTGTATAACTTTCATTGTTTCTCCAAGTTCATAGAGTTTCTGGAGACAAGCTCTTTTGGAAGTGAATGTCACTCCTGCTTGCAACCTTATTTTAATTGGGGAGTTCCACCAAACACTGTCTACCATGGGTAACCATTCTCGCATTTAACACATCAGTGTTGCAGCGTTTAGCATCACAGCAACCATGAGTTACCTCTGTACAGCAAATGGACAGACCAGTGCTATACAATTTGATAGCAGGCAGAATAAAATACAGGCAGAATGTTCCTCAGAACCTAATATGGTGAAACTTTGTCTACATACATTGAACTTCTTATTAAGAGAAGTCAGTTTCTGAAAAAGACATCATGCTTTGTAAAGGAGAAGAATAATGGAAAATTAGGAAGGGTTTCTATGGGATGTACTGACACCGTGGCTACAAAAATGGCCATGAACATCTCAGTGATTATAAAGATGTATAATAATGGACCAAGTTTCTTTGGGTTGTTATGAGTCAGAACTTACTTAAATGGAACCTAGATCAGCAGCTTTAGGTGATCTTATATGATTACATGACTGAAAAAATTGCCTAGAGCATTTAGGGGGGTTTTATCTCTAGTTTTAATCTCTTCCTCTAACTCTAGACATTTTTATCCAGCTAGTTATTTGGCATCACCATTGGATGTGTGATAGTCATCTCAAAATTGATTAAGATTTCTGAATTTTATTTATTTTTTTAATTCTTACTCATTTTATTCTGCTCCCTCCTGGAAAATTTCAACTTCAACTTTCTAGTCATTCAATAAAAACACTTTAAAGTTATCCTTCATTTCTTTCTTCTCTCATACTCCACATTGCATTATTTTTGTCTTTCTATCTCTAGATGTATTCTACCTTAACTCTATTATTCTGGACCAAGTCTATGTGACTTTTACCTTGATAAAAAGAAAATCTGTTAAATTATTTCAGCATTTCTCATCTTGTCCTCTGTCTGTTATCAGTAGAAAATAATAATCCCTTAAAATGTAAATCTGGTCTTGACACTCATCTGCCTAAGTTCTTCGAGTGCCTATTGAGTTCACCTTGCTTTCAATCTTGCTGCCAAAACTGAGGAGGGCCTGAAGTATTTGGTGCAAAAGGTTAAGGACTGTAGTCTAAAATATGGATTGAAGTTTAACATCAATAAGACAAAGATTCTCATCAGTGGGCCAACTGGAATCACCAGGATGAATGGAGGAGAGAGTAAGTTTGTTAACAGTTTCAGCTTGGTCTGCTCCATAATCAATACTTGGCAACAGCAGTCAGAAAATCAAAAGATAAATTGCTCTGGGGAAGTCTGCTGTCAGGGACCTCACCATAGTGCTAAAGAGCAATTATGTCACTCTAGAGATGAAGGTGAACTTAATCCAGACCATGGCCTTCACAATTATTTGCGATGCATCAGAGAGCTGGGCAATGACTAAGGATGATAAAAAAAGAATTTATTTCTTTGCATTGTGGTACTGGAGAAGAATACTGAACATACTATGGACTTCCAGGAGAACAAATATATCTGTTTTGGACTGGGTAAAACCAAGTTTCTCCTTTGAGGCAAGGACTGTGAAGCCCTGTCTCACATAATTTGGGCATGTTACCAGGAGGGACTAGTCCTTGGAGAAGGACATCATACATGGAAGGGTGGAGGGACAGTGCAAGAAAGGAAGATCCTGGATGAGCTGAATTGACATGGCAATTGGGATTAAGTGTATCAGAGAGTCACTAACACTGGCTCAGGATAAGCAGAGTTCAGAGCTATTGTACATAGTGTTGCTGAAGACTCAATTGCACATAACAACAACATTGAGTTCACGTGGAGAATATCCCAGTCTTACAAAGACTCATATTAACTAAGCTCTTGATAAATGTGAAATGTGACTTTTTTGGATCTAATTTTTACCTCTGTTTTCTGTGTAATCTGCTTCAACCACATTAAAATTCTTTGGATTCTTCATTCTTGGAATTTACGTTCCTTTTAAATTTCCCCCTTAAGCTCTCGATATCATTTACTCTTAGCCTGACATCAAGTCTACAGTGAAATGTACAAATTTATACAATGATTCTATGACTTTTGAGATAGTTCTTCCAAGGAGAGAATTTTGACATGTAGAGACAAGAGAAGAATATTTCCAGAAGAAGAATTATAGAGGCAAAGGAGAAGGGTGGATAGTGTTTTGAAGAGCGATGGTTAATGAGTGATATGGCTTGGGGTGGCTGCAGGACAAGAACCATGGCAGGGATGAGTGAGAAGCGGCTTACAATGTCAGTCATGGTGATATTCTGGACTTAACTGACAGACTAAGGATTTTGCCATTGATGATATAAAGCAGAGATCATCAGTTCTCACTAAATATTCTCCTAGGAAGTGCTGTAAAGGCAAATATGTTTCAACAATTATTTTGTTGTTGTTGTTAGGTGCCGTTGCTTGCGACTCATAGAGACCCTACGTACAATAGCCCTAAACTCCGCTCTGTCCTGTGCCAATTGCACCATCTCCGATACACCTATCCCAATTACCGCAGTCACTGAATCAATCCACCTCATAGAGGGCCTTCCTCTCCTGCGCTGTCCCTCCACCCTCCCAAGCATGATGTCCCTCTCCAAGGACCAGTCCCTCCTTACAACATGTCCAAAGTATGTCAGACAGAGCCTCAGAATCCTTGCCTCTGAGGAGCCACCCTGTTTGACCCTTTCCAGGATGAATCTGTTTGTTATCCATGGTACCTTAATACTCTTCTCCAGCACCACAGCTCAAAGGCCTCAATTCTCCTTCCATTTTGTTTGTTTTAGTGATCCTCATTGCACATCAGTTTATTAAAGCTGTTGGGAAGTTAATGGTTTAATTTAAATGAAATCTAACATTTTCCAAAAGTTTATGAAGTAAAAAAGTATTTTCTTTCTTTTTTATATTTTTTTCCTTCTCAGCATCCATTTGAATGCCATAGAACATCACTTCTAGGAATACCTTGGAACTTGGAAAGCTTAAGCAAGTTAACAGATATGATACATTTTGCTATTGAAAAGTACACTCTGGTTTAAGAGCGAGGTCTAAAGTGAAAGCTATCAAATTAGAATCAGAGAGATGAAATAAGGGATTTTTGCACACCCGTTGGTCAGACTGAAGCAGAGAGGTGATGGTTGGAGAAGTGACTAGAGAAGAGAAGCGTACACAAGTTTTTAGAATTTTGGCAATGTGTCAGATTATGAAATAAGAAAAAATGTTTTTTTTATATTACCTGTTCTTCTGGATTGTGGAACTGAGTGGACAGTAATGCCATTTCATATAACGAGATTAAGGAAAAATTATGCAAGTGATGAATTAATTTTGTGGCTTTTTGAGATTAAAATGCACATACAAAAGACCCACTGGGTTGTAGACAACCAAACAACCTTATGGGAAGATTTTCTCTTTTGTCTCCTCCTGTGAAAGCCAGGCCCAGAGGTCCGCTCCGCCTTGACTCACTTACCATTGTTCTAAATGCCTCAGTGTCTGGCTTTCCTCAGCCTGTGGCCACTCTCTGAGCATGTATATGAACATGTAGGCATATTTGTTTTCACAAAACTCTTGGCCCAGTGTGACCATTTTGACTTTATGAGCTAAGGAATTAGATTTAAATGGTCATGACAGAGACTGAACTCCGTTGGCTTAAATATATTGTTTTATTCTCTTCTATTTAGGGGGAAAGTAACACACATAAACACACACACACACACACACTGCATATGGGCAGTACTAGAAACAGTATTTTGACCTAAAGTTTACCATAAACACTTAATGCTTAATTTTGTACCATAATGCCCATAATGTATCCCTTCATTTCAGAAAATATGTATCACAGTATTTTCCTGGGATGCATTGCTACCTTAGAAATAAGGGGGTTTAGGGAGAATGTTTATTGTGTCTCTTTAAAAGGAAGAAGAAAATGTATTCAAAGAACTCTTTGTTACATTAAATTTCACCTTTTAAAATTCTCTTCAGATTCAACTCAAATCAAACACTACTTTCTTGAACAAAACTTCAAACTGGCCTTTCATCAGCGGAGCTCTTTTCTTCGGGAGCACACACATTGCCCGCTTGGCGCTTACTTGCCTCATTCTTGCTTTAGCCTGATTTGTCTTCTAACTACTCTTTGGAAGCTCTTCTTCTTCTGATAATTCCTTAAAATATCCATTATTTAATTGGTGCCTGAGTCTTCTTTACACTTTCTAAATCTGAGAGCCTGGAACCATCTTTAACCCTTAAAGTAACAGAGAAGGAAAGTTTTAGTCTAATCTATAGTTTTACAACTTTTTTGTTGTTAGGCATCATGAAGCAATCTCTCATTCACAGGAAATTTATGTACAAAAGAATTCCACTGTGCCTAATCCTGGGCTGTCCTCACAATCTCTACTAGGCTCAAGGATGTCACTGTAGTCATTGTGATAATACATCTGCTTGCAATTTTCCTCTCCTTCACTGACTTTTCACTTTGTCAATTAGTAGGTGTTTTTCCAAGCACTGAGGTCTCCTGACAGCATGTTTAAAGTATCTGAAACTTAAGGGTGGATCAAAATAATTTGGCAGGCTTATTAAAATGTAGATAACTGAACCCTACTTCTACTTTCTCCCTGGAACTCAGATCACTATCATAATCCCAGGATGACTAAATATATTCCTATCTGCTTCCTCACACTCCCCATAAAAAGGTCTTCTTTGGACTTCGATCATTTTTTCTTCTTTGCACTTTACCTCCCCCCGCCTTTTTATCCCTATTAAGGAAAATATCCCTAAAAATTTGACAGCTTGTCAGTGACTGACCCTTGTAGTGTAATTGGGATGTTGGCTGAAGAAGGCTAAGGACATAGTCCGGACAGTCATAACATACAGTTTAGAAAATGTTGCCTATTTCGGGCTTTACTACCATGACCTTCACCCAATATTCTTTCTTCTCACCTTTACCCATCGCTTTTAGGCGGTTTCATCCTTCTGATTTCTTACCTAGCCAAAACGATCATTAGTTCTCTTCTAGGGAGCCATGCTAGTTCTGGTAAGACTATTATTGCTAGGAGAACTGCTAACCTCACATTAACCCTCAAAATGATGTTTGTGAAATATTTCAGCTAAAATAGAAGAGTTTCTCTAGGCCAGTAATTATGGTCATTTATGTTAAAATAATTTGGCTGTTCTCTGCTCTGACTTTCTCTGTATTCTTTCCTTCACAAAGGAGTCAAATTGGTAGAAATGAGGAGTATCGAGTCACATGTTCTGTTAATTCACCACTTGCTTTATTTAGGATGGTTTCATTTTACCATGTAGCTAGAATAAACTGAGCTGCCTACTAGCATCCAATCTCTGGCTTTCCTATACTAGGACCATGGTGAACTTTTCCCCTCATCCTGCCACCAGTTAAAGCAAGGTTCCTCCTATTCTGTCCTGTGAAATGAGCAGAAGTCATCAGCTAGGGCTCTACATCTACATGGTTTTCCTATGTGACAGTTTCCATCTTTGACAACCACCCCATGGGGGACCTGAGCGTCAAACTTTATTTCTTATCTTGAACTCAAAGCATAGCAGATCTAAATCCCTTCCCATACTGCCAAGCCTGTTGGAATTACATGCAGATACATGTACATGCTGTGGTCTTTTAATCACTTGTTATGCATCAGAGAGCTGGACAATGACTAGGGATTATAGAAGGAGAATTGATGCCTTTGAGCTGTGGTGTTGGAGAAGTGTATTGAATATAATATGGACTGCTAGGAAAACAATCAGGTTTGTCCTGGAGAGGGTAAAGCCAGGCTGCTCCTTGGAGCAAGGGTTCTGAAGCTTCATCTGACATACTTTGGACATGCTGCAAGAAGGGGCCAGTCCTTGGAGAGGGACGTCATGCTTGGGAGGGTGGAGGGACAGGCAGGAGAGGAAGACCCTCAATGAGATGGATTGACTCAGTGACTGGGGTAATGGGTGAGTATTTCAGAGATAGTGAGATTGGCACAGGATAGTGCAGAGTTTAGGGCTGTTGTATATAGAGTAGCTATGAGTTGCAGGTGACTCGACGGCACATAACAACAACAACAACAAACATGTACCATACGCTACAAATTTCTCAATTACTTTGGGAGCCCTAGTGGCACAGTTCACCAGGAGTTGCATGACTAAACCAAAGAATGTACCTCTCTGACAGCCTGTTCATGGATTTGGTAGTTAGCTGGTGTTGGAGAAACTAATGAAGTCCTCAAGGAAATAGGCAAACACTTGAAAAGAACTATCATTAGTTGTGCAGCTATTATAGGTGAGATTCACCGGGTTATGAGCATAAAGTTCAAGCTCATTCACTTCTAGCTGGTCTCATTACAACATTTTGACTCTATCTATTTTTGTTGCCCAACCCTCAGGTAATTTTATCACTAATTATAATTTTAGCTGTTTATGTTTTGGTTGATTATTTTATGCTTTGTTTCATTTCTTACTTACTCTGCAAATAAGCGAAAGTGCAGAAAAGTTGAAAAAAGAAGGTATTTTGTCTTTTGACTTTTCACCATAAGTTGTTATGTTACTTTTTTTTTAAGCATCTCTTCTGCCTCCCATTAGCTCATTCTCTTTCTTTATATCTCTGTCTTTTCATACACGAATATATACACATGAACACATACTGTCTTTTCTGAGCTATTGGAAATAAATTGGAGACTCTGAATAAGGTTAATATCTCCTTTAAGGATTTTTCGTATCTTCTAAATTATTTTCTACTATGGCTAAACCATTTTCACAGAAGGAAGTGGAATCTCTTTCTTGGCTGGAACCTGTTAACTCAAGTGTGGCTAGGAACTCCTTGCTTGAAACTGGTGATTGTGTTCCTGGGTCAGTTAGATCTCACTTTAACCCTCCCTAAAAGTCAAGAGGAACACACAGGCAGAAATAGTACATAAATAAATAGTAAATAAATAAATAGTAGATAAAGTACCATGTGATCTGTCCCCATGCCAGGATCCCTTTAAAAATGCAAGTTAATGCAATTTGCATAAAATGTGGTAGACAAAGAGAGGGGTGTATATGACAACTTGGCAAGTGTGGTTACTCACAGAGCATAGCTCTTTCTAATGGCCACAAGTCTTCAAAGTCACATATCAAGACAAATCTGACACAAGATTTAGCTCTGCCATTTATTGGTTTGTGGCCAGGTGACATCACCCACCCGTGACCAAACTACTTTGCACTGTTACAATGTTGCAAATAAAAACAAAGAGCAAAACAAATAAAGCATGCTTGTTAAAGTGTTTGGAGCATTGAAAAAGGTCAAACAAATGTTAAGGGGGATTTTCCAAAGCGATTCATGCATTAATGAATGAAGCAGTTGGACTGTGTCTTTCAAAGTTTATAATGTCACGCACAATTCTCAGACCTTCACCATTTTCCTGGAAATTCCTTGATGTTTCCCTCTGCTGTACATTTTCTTATGTTACCTTCCTTTCTGGAATGTCCTCATTCATTTTGTTGTTGTTATGTGCCATTGAGTATCTTGCAACTCATAGCGACCCTATGTACATCAGCCCAGCCTTGTCTGAGCCAGTCTCACTGACTCCAGCACACCTACCCCCATTGCCCTACTCTGTCAATCCATATCGTGTGAGTCTTCCTTTCCTGTTGTCCCTCCACCCTTCCAAGCATGATGTCCTTCTCCAAAGACTGGTCCCTCCTGGTCATGTGGCAAAATATGTGAGATGGAGCTTCAAAATTGTAGCCTCCAAGGAGAAACTTGTTTCATCCTAAGACAGACCTATTTGTTTTCTTGGTATTCCATGCTATGTTCAAGACTCTTCTCCAGCATCACAGCTTGAAAGCATTGGTTCTTCTTCTGTCATCCTTAGTCAGTCATTGTGCAGCTCTCTGATGTACAACAAGTAACTGGCGAGACCATGGACTGGATTAGGCACACCTTACTCTCTAAACTGATACTGTTGCTTCTCACTATTCTGGAAAGGTCCCTGACAGCAGATTTACCTAATGCAAGTCATCTTTTGATTTCTTGATTGCTGGTGCCAAGAGTGTTGATTGGGGAGCTACGTAAGCTGTAACTGTTAACAAACTCGTTCATGCCTTTACTTAACTATCTATTTCAAGAATCTACTGAGAAATCACCTCCTCTAGGGACTCTCCCAGGATTAGCTTTCACAGAGAAGAAATTTTCCTCATTCTTAACTTCCATGGTGACAAGCACTTCTGTCTTGCAACAAACACCATCTAGGTAGTTTTCTGTATTTAATATAAAAACTAACTGACAACAATAATTTAATTTATACTCTTGCTTTATGTTTAGCCTTGCACTTATATTATTGGATTGTACATATTTAAATTGCAGAAATATATGGATTATTTCCCTTTATTGAGCAGCAGTGCTATCAGAGTGCTTCTAAGAGGAAAGAGTAGTGAAACTTCATCTCACGTACTTTGAGGATGTTATGCCGAGGAGTCAATCCTTGGAAAAAATATATCATACTGGGAAAGGCAGGTCAGAAAAAGAGAAAAAGACCAATCAACAACAATAGAGTGACATAATGACTATAACAAACAGTTTGGACATGTCAGAGATGCATATACAGGGCAGGACAAGGTTCAGCGGTATTGTTCATAGGGTAAGTATGATACACAGTAAACTTGATAGCACCAAAGAACACCACCACCATTATTTTTTGCCTGTTAAGTAGCAAAAACCAGACTTACAATTATATAAATAATAAAGAGATGTGTTGTCCCACATAATTAGAAGCAGAAATTTAGAAGAACTCAAGATATGGGTCAGCCAAAGACCTCCTGAAGCTATATTTCAACTTAAGGTCACGAATGACTACCTACAACAACTGGAATTGCAGGGTCTTGTTTAATGCAGTATGCACAGAAAGAGGAAAGCTCTCTTCTAAATATATGTGATTGTCCTACTCTTCAACCAAATTAAGTTAATACAGCTGAGCTAATTTAGCTGAAAGACATACACACCTGGAGGGAATTGTAATATTTGAGTTGTTAAGAACTTATGTGCTGACACAGAGACACACAATTTGAATCCACTAATGGTTCTGTTCTTCTTTCTTCCTCTATGCGGCCTTAGAAAGGATCCCGCTCCGCCTTGGGGGCTCCACGTTTACCTGAGATGTGGGTGCGGGGTTTCAAGGTCCCTTGATGTCCCTCCTTTCTGCCTGTCGGGATTTCTTTCTTTCTCCCTCTATATGGCCTTAGAACTTTGGACATATTGTAAATTAAGGAGGGACCTGTCCTTGGAGAGGGACATCATCATGCTTGGGAGGGTGGAGGGACAACACAGGAGGGGAAGGCACTCTATGAGGTGGATTAATTCAGTGACTGGGGTAATTAGGGATGGGTGTGTCAGAGATGGTGCGATTGGCACAGGGCAGAGCAGAGTTTAGGTCTGTTGTACATAGGGTTGCTATGAGTCGCAAGAGACTCAATGGCACATAACAACAACAACAACGATTCTGTGGGACAAAGATTGAAAGTCTTCATGTGTGGCAGCTTCTAAAAACACATTGCAGAATTAAATATGAGTTAGTTACAACTCAACAGTACATAACAAAAACAACATATGTATCTGGGCCAATAGCATATGCAGGGGAATATATTAAGGAAAGTCTGCTGTCACAGATCTCCTCAGAATACTGAAGAGCAACAATATCAATTAGGAGCCTAAGGTGTGCCTAATCCAAGCCCTGGTCTTTGCTATTAGTTGGTATGTGTCAGAAAGCTGAAAAATGACTATGGATGAGAGAAAAAGGATTGATGCCTTTGAGCTGTGGTACTGGAGAAGAGTATTGAATACACCATGAACTGCTAAGAGAATGAGCAGATTCATCCTAGGGAGAGTGAAACTAGAATGCTCCTTTGAGGCAAGGATTCTGTGGTTTCATCTGACATATTTTTGGCATGCTACAAGGAGAGACCAATGCTAGGAGAGAGATATCATGCATGAGAAGGTGGAGGGACAGCACAAGAGATGAGACCCTTGAAGAGATGGACTGATTCAGTGACTGGGGTAATGAGAGTAGGTGTGTCAGAGACAGTAAGGTTGGCACAGGATAGAACAGGGTTCAGGGTTGTTGTACATAGGATTATTATGAGTTGCAAGTGACTTGATGGCACATAACGACAACAACAACAACATTAAGAAACACTAATGAAGCTGTAGGTAAAGAATCTGGGGTTAACAAATTGGCAAAGAGTGCAAACTCACCAACTATTCCTTGGGAGAAAGGTGAGTCAATCATTTCAATAAAGTATATAATCATTAGGGTATATAATAACTTCATAAGGGTATATTATCATTAGGGTATATAATCTTGAACAATCATCCGTATGGACCACTGAACTCTATTTTTCAATGTCATTAACAAAATCGACTTAATTGTGGTGGAATGGGTTATGCTCTCACAAACAAGGACCCAAAGCAGTGAAAGGGGAATTACTATGCCTGGTACAGGCTTTCTGTGTTGCCCAGTAGAACTTTCTGAACTGGTAAAAAGGTTCTATTTTTGAAATCTACAATATAAAAGCCATTGGAAACATGTAGCTAGATTGTAGTTGAATACTGTTGATGCACCTGAGGAAATGAAGGTATTATTTTGTTTTAATGAGTTAAAATTTAAATAGCACATAAGGCTAGTGGGTATCTTATTCTACAGTGAAGAAACTGTTCTAAATACAGCTTGAAGCTGGAGACAAGGTCCTGTGAAATGCATGGATTGCAGAAGCTGGAGAGAAAAATGCAAATGAAATTAAGGGTTTATTTAGAAAGGAGAGAAAAAAACACAAACAACCCAGAGATCCCTCATACCCAGCTGCTCAAAGTATACCCTGTGAAGAAGACAGTGTAAGTATTAACCATTAACTTTCTAGAAAAGTACAAATTGAGGCCCTACTTTAGATGAACTGAATCAGAATCTACATTTTTATCAAGATCTAGCTTTGCATATAACCCTAAATTTGGCTAAAGATTCATGGATAGTTTAAAGATATTGAATTTCCACACTGGATCTACCATTAACTAATTGTGGAACGTTGGTCAACTCAACATTCCCAAGCACCAGTTCCTCCATCTCTAAATACAGTATAGTACAACTTGCTTTAATTGTTGCTGGGTTTTATAATGGAATTATGTTTACAAAATTCTTAGTACAGCACAGAGCACATAGCATATTCTCATTTATGTTTTCCGAGTTTCTACTCCAACATAAAATACATTTCATACATAGAGCCATTCCAATCCTTGCCAAAACCATTAAAGAAAATCAATAGCATGAGTTACAGTAATTAAAGAAGGACTCTTGGGCTTATTGAATGTCTGAATAAGTGATGTAAGGCCTAAGTCACAGATGTTATAACTATAATATTAAAAAAATAACATACTTTTTTACATATAACAGCAAATCCTTATTAGCTTACTCTATTTGTATAACAGTAACTTCTTACCTTGATTCTGTGGCCTAAAATGTCATTATTAAAAGATAAAAATCTATATATGATCTCTGGTGGCTTAAGGAGTTGTGCTGGCAAGCTAAAGTCACGTCATTCAAATCCATTAGCTGTTCCATGGGAAATAGACAGTTTACCACTATGCACTTTACTGCCTCTGAAAACTTGATGAAGCGTCAACGATTAATCTATTCTGAATTGGTAGTATATATTGGTAGTATCTCTCTCTCT
>NW_006399775.1:20858415-20890596 GCF_000299155.1 Elephantulus edwardii | reverse complement strand
TGGACAATAGTGCCAAAATCTGCCCTGTCCTGAGCCAGTCTCACTAATTCCAACACACCTATCCCCATTGCCCAGTTACTATATCAATCTATCCCATCCAGGGTTTTCCTCTCCTGCACTTTTTCTCCGCCCTTCTGAGCATGTGTCAGAGTATGTGTGTGTGTTTGAAATGTGTATGTAAATTTGCTAAGTTCTTTTTCTTTGTCAAGCTATTCATTTGCAGGAGTGGCATAAATCCTTTATGTGCATGTGCCTCCCTCAGTTATTTGTGGAAGTGCTCATAAAGGAGATGACCACATCACACATGAGGCATACAACCGTGAGTCTCTGTGGCAGACTGCTCTTCCTGCCTTGAACAATTGTTTAAGTGTTGAGACATTTTACTTCATTCTTCGTAGCATAGTCTCATGTTATCCAGTTCCCTGCCTTCAAACTCAAAGCTCCGCCCTAGCATTTTCTTTTTCCTTTACAGGGCAGAAGGAAACTAGTTCTACTCTGTACTAATATATCTTAGACATTTCAGAAAGCATGATGGAGAATTATCCATTGTAAATACTCTCTTTTTAAAGCAAAAGCAACAAAAAAATCAAATTGCTATTTACACATGGACCTAACCAGACAGACTCCATATAAGTTAAATTGACTTTATTTGTGAAAGAAATCATTGGAGAAACTCAATACCAGCAGTCAAAACTAGACCAAGAGCTGACTTGGAACATACCATTACTTATATGAAAGTTAAAATTGAAGCTGAAAAAAATGAAAACATGTCCACAAGAACCAAAATATGATTTTAAGTCTATCCCACCTGGATTTAAAATTTATCTTAAGAATTGGTTTGGAGCATTTAACACCAATAATTGAACACCAAATGAGTTGTGGGATGACATTAAGGACATTATCTACAAAGAGAGCAAAAGGTCACTAAAAAGACAGAAGAGAAAGGACAAACCAAAAAGAATTGACTGACACTGAAATATTTCAGGAAGGACCATATGGTAATCAAGAGCAAATGGTAATAAAGTCCAAGATGCACTGAAGGCATTGGGAGGGGAAAAAAAGAAAGAAAAAAGGGGAAAACAGTCCTCAGAAATTAATAGGATACCAAATGACATGTTTGAAATGATAGATGCAGTCCTGGATAGATGTACCAGTTTATGCCACACAATTTTGAGGAAAGCTGTTTAGACAACTAATTAGAAGAAACCCATATTTATTCCCATTCCCAAGAAAAGAAATCCATCAGAATGTGGAAATTATCAAACAATATTATTAATATCACATGTAAGGAAAGTACTGTTGAGTATAATTCAAACCTAGAATAGTACATAGACAGGGAACTGGCAGATATTCAAGCAGTATTTAGAAGTATCTATGGCACCAGGGATATCATTGCTAATGTCAGATGGGTCCTGGCTGAAAGCAAAAATACCAGGAGAATATCTATTTGTACATCATTGACTCTGCAAAGGTATTTGACTGTATGGATTATAACAAATTATGGCTTACATTGAGATACATGGAATTCCAGAACACTTGATTGTGCTTATGTAAAACCTATAGCAAAACTATAGCTAAGGTTTGAACAGAGCGAGGATTACATGAATTAAATTTAGGAAAGGTATCCATTAGGGTTGCATCCTTTCTCCATTTCTATTTAATCTGTATGCTGAGCAAATTATTTGAGAAGCTAGACTCTCAAGAAGAATGTGGCATCAGTGCTGCAGGAAGATTCATCAATACCCTTAACTATGCACTTGACACAATCTTTGCTGAAAGTGAGGAGGACTTGTTGCAAAAGGTTAAACACTGCAGACTTCATTATTGTTTGTATCTGAAAATCTAGAAAACAAAAGTACTTGCCACTGGACCAAGAAGCTACAATATATGATCAATGAAAAAAAGATTAAAAGCCTCAAAGATTTAATCATCATTAGTATATTTGGTATCAGTAGTCAGGAGATAAGCAAAGATATTACCCTGGGAAAGTCTGTAGTCAGAGAGGTCTCCAGGTTATTGAGAAGCAATGATATCCATTTGAGGATAAGGTGCTTCTGATTCAGGCCATGGTCTTTTCAGTTACTTGCTATACATTTGACAGTTGGACAATGAATAAGGATGACAGAAGAACAATTGATGTCTTTAAATTATGGTTTTGGAGAATAATATTGAATGGACTGCTAAACAGATATATCTCAGAGAAGGTAAGCCAGTGTACTCCTCTGAGGAAGATGATGAAGCTGCATTTCATACATTTTGGGTATGTTGCTAGGAAAGACTATTTCTTGGAGAGGGATATCATGATTCGGAAGGTGTAGAGACAGTAAAGGAGAGGAAGACCCTCAACCATGTGGACCTGCACTGTGACTACAGCAGTGGATTTCAGTGTGTCAGAGATTGTGAGGATGGCACAGGTTACGACAGGGTTCAGATCTGTTGTCCATAGGGTCACTATGAGTAGTACTCATCTCAATAGTACCTAAAAACAACAACACTACCCATGGTGGCCTATTGGTAATAAGGTGTACTGCAATTCCAAAGACATGTAGTTTGAGCCCACCAGCTGCTTCACGGAAAGCTAGACAATCTCCTGTGAGATTACTGCCCGTGCAAACTTGCTGGAGGGTTAGCTACGGGGCTAATTTGATGGCACACTTCAACACTGTTGTTTTGATCTTTGTCATGGGGTTTTGAAAGACAGTCCCAATGGGAGTTGTCAATGACCTAGGATGATTTGCGGTTTCTCACAACGCCCTTGAATCTCCTTTTTTTTTTTTAACCTGTAAAAGATACCCAGCTGAAAACCTTAAAGTTTTTCTTTCTTTTTTTTTTTTTTTTTTTTTGTTAAAGCTTGTTGGTGTGTGTAGATTCTTTTCCCCCATGACCGGTAAAATATAACTCAAAAAAGCCCAAATTAATTGCCTCTGAGAGCCTTTGCGAGGGAACTGACTCATAACTGACCCTCTGGCAGGTTTCCCAGGCTGTGAATAGCATGGGAGAGATTGCTCATTTTCTCCTCTCCAGAAGTCGTTTGTGGGTATGAACCATCAGTGATGCACAGCCTTTTTGTCAGCAGTGCAACTCCTTCCTGATTATGTAACCAGATCTCCTTGTAAAACATAAAGCATTATAAAAATGCAAGACATGGTTTTCATAAGTGTTCCTATCTCTCAAAAAAACTCACTGCCCTCAAACCTGAACTGATTCAAAGCTGACCCTTCAGCAGGTTTTCAAGGGCTGTAAATCACAGAGGAAATTACCCATCTTTAACCCTAAAAGGAGCTAATAGATTTCATGCACTCACCTGTAGCTGGCAGCAGAATTCTATATCCACAAGGCCACCAGAGCTTTAACATCCCTTCTATCATCCACACATTCACTTATTGATTATTTGTATACTCAACAATTGTTTATGGTCCACCAACAGTGTGGGAGGTTCTGTGTAATACCTTCCCTAGAAACCCTGCCTCCTGTAGCGTCAACTATTACAAATCCTTCTCTGGGTTCTTGAAGCTGTAAGTCTTAAAGGGAGGAGAGTGTTGATCTTTTCCTGATTTGTACACAGGGCCTCTTGGTTAGCTGTACAATGACTATACTTCCAGAGCTCCTTGTGCAACATAATAGGGAAAGAGAAATGGCTAAAGATATGCTTCCTGACTCCATTTCACAGTGTAGCACGTAGCATAAAAGAGAAGCCTGAGGCTGACTTAAGGTAATCTGAGGCCTCAGCACGTGCCTCCTATGAGGGGTAACATCTGAGCTGACTCTTGATATATTAGTAATAGCCAGACAAGCAGGGGGGGAAGGATACTTCAGACCAGTGGAAGACGAGTGAGTTCACAATGAATATATCTTTTATTTTGAGATATATATATATGTGTGTGCTTGTGTGTGTGTGTGTGTGTGTGTATCTTTTCACCCTCTTTAAATTAAAACCACAGAACATAGACTTTTAATTCCAGCAGGGGTTATTGTCTATAGCACAGTCTACTTAGCCCACTTGACAAGTGACAGAATTGAAATTCAGAAAAGCATACTAATATTTGAAAGGTCACATAGATGATTATTAGCAAAACTAAAGTCTACCAACACCCAGCTGCTTTCTCTCCTCTATCACAATGCTCCCAAGAGACCAAAGGGCAGGTGACCTCATAGCATTCCCCATAGCACAGACTGTCCTGTGCACACCACATACAAACGTACAAGCAGAGCTCCACAGCTGGATACAGGTCATTCATCAACAGAATCTGTATAATGTTAACCATGGAGAACAATTTTGAAAATTAGATCTAACAGTTCTTGGCATATTCTTACTTGGAGCCTGCTCTCACTTAGCTTCCCAGAACTCTTAGGCTTAAGGAAAACTTAATTAAAGTCAACTCAATGGGAAACTCTGAGAAACTAACAAGTCAGCAAAGAAAATAACCTTTGCTTCCATCTTTCTCTTTCTTTCTAATTTGTTGTTCTGTCACTTTCAATCTCAACTCAAATGCTGATCAATATACATACAAAAATAGATATAATAGATAAGAGTACTGATGATGCAGTGGATTGTGTATAACACTGTGAACTGAAGATGAGCAGTTCAAATTCATAAACCACTTCACAGGAAGAATATGAAGTAGTCTGTTCCCATTAAGATTTACAGTTTTGGAAATCCAACAGAGCATCAGTTAAATAATTTGATACAATGACAGTGAGTTTTGGCTTAGTAAAAGATCAAGTAAGATTGTGTGTGTGTGTGTGTGTGTGTGTGTGTCTATCTATCTATCTCCATATCTTTTAATGTAAATGTGCATAATTACACTGTCTCCTAACTATTGGAGGAATGTAGTGGATTGGAATAATTACTGGACTTGACAAAGTCTACAAACACTACAAAAGACGTAGTCTGAGTCACCATGCTGAAGACAACAAACCATGTATGATAATGAAGCACACGCGTCCAGTACAGTTTCTGACCCATAGCAGTGAAACTATAGCTAATTGGTTTCATGCTTATTAATAAGGTCTCACTCTTAGTATCAATATAATAGATATAATACTGGATACTTTTCACTAAGTGATTTATATAAAACTCATAATCTACTAGCTGTTCTGAAATCTTGTTTGAAACTTCAGAATTTGATGACAACATCTACCATTTGAGTTGGCAGAGCAGTGTGGCACAGTGTCAGGAATTAGATTATGTGGTCAAAAATGTTCTAAGGAGCTAACATTTCAGCAGAATTCTACATGAAAGAAGGAGCCTGTCATGTAAAGGGTTGAGGACAGTTGATCTTGGAAAGGAGCCCATCAAGTACAAAGTGTTCAAGGCTGTTATGAACAAGGTATACCTGGAAATGTAAACGTAGCTGCACAGGTAATCAGACAGGACGAGAGTACATTGGGAAGCCAACAGAGATGAACTCAGGAAAGGCTTCATTGATGAAGCTAGTTCATGAAGAACCATTGGTGAGAATTAAGAAGTTATTTTAGAGTCATGGAGGTCATTGGAAGATTAAACTCTGCTACTTGGGCTTGACTATACCAAATACAAAGTATTCAAGGTCATTATGAACCCTACAGCTCTGCAGTTTGGTTTCTCTGCAAATTTGTTTATTCAATGAAATGGACATAATGTTACACATCATAAAATAAAGTATTTGGAGAATGAGAATTCTCTACTGTACACAATGTGTTTATTTCTAACCTTTAACAATTGTAGTATCTGTTATATTGTTTTTTTATTGTTGTTGTTGCCACCACTTCATTTTTGTCATTATTATTAAATTCCAATACGTTAACTCGAGGAATGGTAACTGGCAGGGAAAACACATAGCAGAAGCAACAATGGAGATAAGGTGCAAAAGCAGCTCTACACACACAAAACAATATTTCATTTATGTAATACAATAAATAAGCCTTATCTTTCTTTGCCTACCTATTTCGTTTTCCTTCTGTCACAGACCTGTCATAGTTGCTGAATTTAGAAGCTCCTGTTTAAATCTGTGTCAGGTGGCACCTGGACTCTGAATTACTCTGTGTTCCCTTCTCCTGACCCATGAACCCAATGGGCAGGAAGGAGCCTTCTTCATCAGAATGTGTGCCAAGCACCCAGCTCACAATCCAGGAGGTCAGGCAACCCTTTCAGAAGCAGCTGTGGCTGATAACTGGTGTCCAACGTGGATAGCAGGTATTTTAACTCATATTTCTTGAAAATAACAGTAATAGAACAAAACACATTTCCTTCAGCTGCACTCTCACTATGTTTTGTTCAACAAGCTTAGAGTTAAATAGTGAAACCAGAGAAAGGGACGACAAGTGCTCCAGATCTGAAACTTCTTGAGCTTGCTTTGTAGGATCCATATTTGTCTTTATCTTACTCTTTGAACAAATATTTGTTGCTATTATTGTATACCATTGAGCTGGAGCCAGTCCATAGCTGAACCTTCAGTGGGTTTTCAGAAACAGTAAATTGCATGGGAGGAGATTGCCCTTCTTTCTCCCAAGGAGCAGCTGGTGGATTGAAACCATGTGCCTTGGGCAAATAATCAGGGATAATGCAGACACAGCAATCTAGATGTAAAACCCCTATGTAATAATAGTACTGCCTGTCTTTCCTCTTTCTCTACTATTTTTACCTAACTCAGTCCCTCTGTTATAATTACTTTATAAGTTTGTCTTTTATCCTTTTTCTATCTGTCTTCTCTCCACATGAACTTTTATGAGTATTTATTAGTTATATTTAAAAAATCCAGGAATTTTTCTAACTATAAGAGTTAGCTCCAAATATAACTGGATATATCCAAATGTATACAGAGTAATGTATATTTCTTAGTTGGTTTAGTAGAAATACAACATATTTACACAATTGATGGAATTTTTCATTACAAAGTTTTATTCTTGGACTTGTGTCAGATAGCAGAATAAAATGTAAAAGACATTTTAGAGAAAAGGAATAAGACCAAAGTCAAGGCACTGAAATGCCATGATGCATAGCATTAAGGCTGAAATTAGTCACATCAGGTGACTTTTTCAATGACAATGGGTTGGGCTTGATTTCAAAGTACCTTGAGCTTTATTAAGGAAGAAGCAGGGAGGACAAAAACAAAGAATACGGCATGATAAGATGATGTTTTAAAAATATCACCTACGGTATTTAGAGTATGAATTATAAGAGGTGGGTTATTTTTATCTGCCATTGAGTTAGAACCTGAATTTTTACTTTGAGTGCATTTTTCTGACTGTAAATTGTGAGGAAGCAGATTGCTCATCTTTCTGCCATCAAACACCTGGTAGATTTCGACAACTCTGCCTTTGGATTGACAGCTCAGCTTCTTACTCTACTGTAACCAGAGTCTCCTGTAACACACATAGTTCTAAGGGAATTACATTGTTGCCCTAAAGGTGGCACCTTTCTGGCCCTTAGGATATATTGGGAGTTTTAAATACTTAGGACATTAATAAGTATCTAACTGTATTGATATAAGTTTGATAGTCTCCTTTTTAAGGCATGTAATTGAAGGATTACTTGACTTTCTGTGAATGTTGGGATTTTTTTGCCTGTTATGTACCTGACCTTTTATTATGTACCTGACCTGTGAAATGTACCTACATATCAGAAATACACACATACTCATCCTTTTATGCAGGGCTTCAGCAAAACTCATGCAATACTACCCTTCACACTTTATTTAAAAATATCCTTTATAAAATAAATTTGGGAGCATTGGTGGCCTAGTGGCAAGAAGCTGTGCTGCAATAACAAAGACATGTAGAATCCACCGGCTTATCTATGGGAAAAAGGATGGGCATTCTCCTCCGGTGCTATTTACTAACTCTGAAAACCTGCTTGGAGGGTCAGCTATGGATCGATTCCAACTTGATGGCACCCAACAACAGCAGCAAAATAAAACATAATTATCAAGCTGTTCTTTATAATGTGAAAGCAGTTAACTCATTTTTGTTGTTATGTGATTTCAAGTTGCTTGCGACTCATAGCGACCCTATGTACAAAAGTCGTGAACCCTGCTCTGTTTTAAGCCAAGTTCATTGTTTCTGACACACCTACCCCTGTTACCTCAGTAACTGAATCAATCCAACTCATTCAGGAATGAGATATCTCATCTCTATCGTGTTGTATCTCTATTCTTCCAAGCATGATGTGCCTCTCCAAAGACTGGTCCCCTCCTTGCAACATTCCCAAAGTGTGTCAGAAGGAGCTTCAGAATCCTTACCTCCAAGGAGTAATCTGGTTTCACCCTCTCTAGGATAAATCTTTTTGTATATTTAATACTCTTCTCTAAGACCACAGCTCAAGGCATCAATTCTCCTTCTATCATCCTGAGTCATTGTCCAGCTTTCTGATGCATAGCACGTAATTGTGAAGACCATGGCTTGAATCAGTTGCACATTAGTCTCCAGACTGACATCATTGCTCTTTAGTACTCTGAAGATGTCCCTGACAGCAGATTTCCCAAATGAAATAATGACTTACATTTGATATTAGTGATATTATATAATTATATTCTTTTTTCACATTCTATTGGATTACCAATTTTTCTGTAATAAATATAAATATGGGACTCTTTTGGACAGTTAGCCAGGTAACTGTTTTCCAAGTCTCTTGGCATAGCCTGGTGAACACATCTATGGAAGCATTTGTTTGCTGGAACATGTCAATTGATAGATATCCTATCAATTCCTGGGGTCTACTTTATACAAATTAGTTCAGTGAAACTTGAGCTTCTTCCTTTATTACCATTAGTTCTTGATCATATGCTACTTCTGAAAATGGTACTGTGTCAGTCAATTATTTCTGGTAGAATGATTCTGTGTATTCCTTCCACCTTTTGGTTTTCTTGGATCATCCACAATTGTAAACTTGTAGTCAGAGTCCTTCTTGGAGGAAAAGTTTATAAAGTTTTGTCTCATATATTTTGGACAGGTCACTAGGAGAGGTTATTTTTTGAAGAGGGACATCATGCGTGGGATGGTGGAAGGATGACAAGAGTGGAAGATCCTCAATCACTTGGATTGACACTGACTACAACAATAGGCCTGAGGACATTGGAGATAGTGAGGTGGTCACAGTAAAGGGTTTTAATGTGTTGTTTTTAGGTCTCTGTAAGCTGTACTCAACTTGACAACACCTAACAACTACATCCCTTTAGTAGGGCAACTCAAAGTTTGAATAATGTTCAGTTCTTTCACCCTGAGAAATCCTCAGTTATCTCTTATTTTTATTTTCTGACTACTGTTGTTTGTTCATTTAATGATAACATTTTCCTTTGTCTTTCAAACTTCCCTTTGAGATATTTTTAACTATTTCACTTCATCATTTCTTTTCTTTGTTTTGACTCCTTGACATTCTTTTTTTGTGTGTGTGTGTGGTAAGAAAAATTTCTATTTAGAATTAACCCACTGGACTCAGTTTAGATGATTCCAATTTTGTTGGCAACATCCAAAGCATCATAGTCAAGAGCAAGTCGAACAGAGGCCTTCTTCTGTTCATCAGGCCTAATCAAAGTGTTGACCTTAGCCACATCAATGTCATAGAGCTTCTTTACAGCTTGTTTAATTTGGTGTTTGTTGGCCTTGACATTCACAATGAACACAAGTATGTTGTTATCTTCTATCTTCTTCATGGCTGACTCAGTGGTCAGGGGAAATTTGATGGTGGCAAAGTGGTCAAGCTTTTTTTATTTGGGTGTGCTCTTCCGGCGGTATTTGAGCTGCCTTCGGAGTCTCAGTGTCTTAGGCCACCAGAAGGCGGGTGATGTGCAGATCTTTTTTTTTTTTTTTTTGGACGCCCTTCAGGACTGCCTTCTTGGCCTTTAATGCCTTTGCTTTGGCTTCAGCAGGGACTTTCTTCTTCGCTTTCAGTGTCATCTTGGCAGAAAGGCGACTCCTTGACATTCTAATGCAAATTTTAGAGTCTCTTCTGACATCTATTTTTGTGCTTTCTTTTTCTTATGTTTTGGAAATAATGTTTTGATTTGTTCATGAAAAATAGTTATTCATTTAGTCATTGATCATTACTGTTCAATGCCTTGAACTGGCAATGGACACTATTTTGGCTCATTAGCATATCTAATTAAAAATGATAACACAAAAATAATATCTGTATGTAATTTTCTTTATCAGTAATCTAGCCTTGTTCCATGAATCTTTTTTGCCAGTGGAAAGATAAAAGTCACAGAGGAGAGGAGATTGAATTGAGATAAGGAGACATGGAGATTGACATATTACTTGTTTGATTATTTGAACTTTTTCAGTAAAGGTATGCACAACAAAATATACCAACCTCATATATTCTCACATGTACAATTCAGGGACATTGTTTACATTTTTCTGCTGTGCCATTTTTCTAACAAGGATCTTTCCAAATTAATTTGGCATGTATACAAATTACAAAGCATATGTATACTATAACAAAAAACTCACTGTCACTCTAAGTTTCTTATCTATTAGTTAAAATGGATATCAGTTTGATCATGTATAGATAATTTTTAAAATGAGTGTAAGACATTCTTCACTAACTAGGCTAAACTATCATCAGGCCCAAAGATACTTGAAGGGGCAATTTTCGATTCCAAGTTCAATAATTATTCACAGTAAAAGTTTTTGTAATTGTCTGACCTTATTGACTGCAGGAATTCAAGTTTCTGTGACCTTTGAAATTCTATTCCATACATCCTCCCTTATTTACTTTCTTCTATGTACATACATTTTAAGATTTAAATTAAAAAAAATAAAAATAGGTATGCAATTACTAATCAAATAAGTAACAGGGAGCTCTGATGGTCTAATGGCAAGGGCTGTACTGCAATCCCAAAGGCGTGTGGTTCAAGTTCACTGTATGCTCTGCTGAAGAAAGATGGCCAAGCCTCCAATATGATTAACTGCCTCTGAACCCACGTGAGAGTCAGCTATGGGTTGATTCCAACTCAGTGGTACACAACAGGAACGAAAGAGGAAAAGACATTAGCTACACCTTCATGGTGTCATAAGCTTAAAAGAGCTACCCTCTACATTAGATGCCATTTTGAGGAGAAAAAAGAGAGATGATACATCAAAGGGGAAAAAAAATCCCAGGGTAATGTTGTTAAGTGTCATCAAGTCACTTGCAACTCATAACAACCCTATGTACAACAGCTCATCTTCTCTGGCACACCTGCTCTCATTACCCCAGTCACTGAGTCAATCTATCTCATCCAGGGTCTTCCTTCTTCTCCTGTGCTGTCCCTCTATCCTCACAAACGTGATATCCCTCTCCAAGGACTGGTCTTTCCTTGCAACACGCCCAAAGGATGCCAGACAGAACTTTAGAATTCTTTAAGGAGCAGTCTGGTTTCACTTTCTCCAGGTCAAATCTGTTTGTTCTCCTAACAGTCATGATCTATTTAATACTCTTCTCCAGCACAGCTCAAAAACATCGATTTTCCAGCTTTGTCCATCCATTTTCCAGCTTTCTGACACAGAGCAGGTAATTGAGAAGACCATGGTCTGGATCAGGAGCACCTTAGTCTTCAGACTGACATCTTTACTCTTCATTAGTACACTGGTGAGGTCCTAGACAGCAGATTTTTCCCAGTGCAATTAACTTATTTTTTGATTTCTTTGCTTCTGAAAGAAATATCACATTGGAGTGTTAGAGATTTGAATTTATTATACTAGTTTCCAAAGGATGCTTCCACCTTTGGTAATTAAAAGTGTTTTAAAATTATTTTCTCAGTCATAGGAGGGGGGAAAAAACCAGCTATTTTTTAAACTACATACTTAGGTAATAATGGATACATTTTAGGCATCATTTCATAATCCTGTAATAAATTACAATTAAAATAAAAATTGTTGGTATGTAACAGATGTTAGATTGCAGAAGATATTAGAGTAGTTCTGTTTAGAATATAACAGAAACCTTTCAGAAACAGAAGTTTTGATGCTATATAAATTCCAAAGAAAAGGGACTAAGAGAGAATTTGAGCATACAGACAGCAGACTCTGACTCAGAGTCAAAATGATTCCTAGTATGGACAGGAATCCATAGCATTGCTTCTGATCCCACTGATCAATACTGTGAGAATATATGCCAGATCAGGCTATATTCTCTAATGTAGTCATCATGAAATTTGTTTACTTCCACTTCTCAAACTCCATACTCATGAAGCAACCTTCTTAGTTACCTCTTGCCTTATCAATTCGATTACTCACCTTTATCTTGTTGTGGTGCCCAAGTATTTTATAAATTCTAGATATAAGTCCCTTATCTGACATGTCATTACCAAACACTTTTTCTCATTCTGTTCTAGATCTTCAAATATTTTAGATTCTATATGAAAATTTCTTATTTCAAACTTGCTCTCTGATTATGAATAAATTTGTCATATAGCATGAATCTAAGGATAGAAACTGTTTGTGACCCAGCAAACTTTCTAACCTATGAGAAAGTTCCACGTCTCAGTCTTCTCCTTATTATTTTTGTTGTCTTCCTTATCCTAACCACCATCAGCAGTGGCACTGAAAGCTACCTCATAACAAGAGCCTCCATTCTTGCTTCTCTGGAAGAAAATCTTCACAAATTAGAGTAATTTGTCAACTCAGATCATGTTATGCAAAATGCTTCAGTGTTTTATGTTTTTGTTATTAGGTTCAGTTAAGTCAACAATGACTTATAGCGACCCCGTGAACCACAGATCTGAAGATACACACTAACCTCATCATCTCTGAAATGCAGGAACCCATTGTTACAGTCATTGTGTCAATCCTTCTTTTTTTTAATTTTGTTTTTATTTTTCATTTCAATGAACATCTACAGAGATTTTGGAATTCCATTCATTCATTGTTGCACCCTTCTCCCCGCCCACCCCACCTCACCCGTGCCCCCACCCCCCTTTGCTCCTCTCCTTGAAAAGCAAAAGAAAAACTCCCTCATTGGTACACAATCCCCCCGCACCTCCCCAAACCCCACCCCCAACCCCAAATATAATCCACTCTGCAACCCTCATTGCGTACTCCTACGATAAACATAATGCCCTAAAATATAATACTTTTAAACTATTCTCTCCTCCATAGACTTCAACGCCGTAAACATATTTCATCCAGTTTTTCTCAGTCTTACCCTCACCCCGATGTCAGCCTCATTCTACAACAGTGGCACCATATATCATTTGTCCCTTTGTGACTGAGATACCTCACTCAGCATAATGTCCTCCAGGGTCACCCATTTTTAATAATATTGCATGAGTTCCTTGTTTTTCAATACAGCATAGTATTCCATTGTGCGAATATACGACAGCTTCTCTACCCATTCGTTTATTGAAGGGCATTTAGGTTGTTTCCAACTCCTTGCTATTGTAAACAAAACCGCGATAAACATGGGTATGCATATATCTACTTGGATGTCATTTATGGTCTCTTTAGGGTATATTCCCAGTAGTGGAATTGCTGGGTCAAATGGTATCTCTATTTGTAACTTTTTGAGAAAGCGCCACATCGCTTTCCACAGGGGTTGCACCATTTTACACTCCCACCAACAGTGAATAAGGGTTTTAGTCTCTCCACAACCTCGCCAGCATTTGTTGCTTGCTGTTCTGTTAAATTTTGCTAGTCTTACTGGAGTGAGATGATACCTCATGGTTGTCTTGATTTGCATCTCTCTCAGAGTTGGGGATTTTGAACATTTCTTCATGTGCTTGTTGGCCATCTGAATGTCTTCCTTGGTGAAGTGTCTGTTCATATCCTGTGCCCATTTTTCAATTCGATTACTCACCTTTATCTTGTTGTGGTGCCCAAGTATTTTATAAATTCTAGATATAAGTCCCTTATCTGACATGTCATTACCACTTTTTCCCAGTCTGTGGCTTCCCTTTTTACCCTTTTAGAGAAATGTCTGGATGCGCATAGGGATTTGATTCTTAGAAGGTCCCATTCATCTATTTTATCTTCTTCTCGTCTTTTTAGGGAGCTTGCTCTATTCCTCTCACCATCTACTTTTCCCACCATGATAGCTCTATCCAAGGACTTGTATCTCCTGAATACATGCCCAAAATATTTGAAATAAAATTCACCATTCTTGCCTCTAAGGAACACTCTGGTTCTACCTTCTTCAGCACAGTTTTTTTGGCAGTTCATGGAATATTCAGAATTATTATCCAACACTATAATTCAAAGGGAAAGTTATACAAGTGTTCAGGTCTTTCCATCATAGGGTCGCTATGAGTCATGTACAACTCGACAGCACTTAACAAAAGAGCTCTGTTAGCCTAGTGGATAGAAAGTGATGCTACTAAGCCAAAGGTGGATGATTTTAATCTGCAGCCCTCAGACCTGGTTTTAATTGTTATGGTCAAACATTCTTCTAAGTGGTGTAGCACTGGTTTGTCCATTTGCTGTACAGAGGTAACATGTGGTTGCTGTGAAGCTTAACACCACGACACTGATGTGTAAATGTGATAATGTGTTACCCATAGTGGACAGTGTTTAGTGGAGCTCGCTGATTAAAACAAGGTTGAAAGGAGTGGTATCCACTTCCAAAATGACTTGCCTCTGGAAACTCTAAAACTTGGAGAAATGATGAAAGTTATACATATGTTCAGGTTTTTTGTTCATAGGGTGCCTATAAGTCGTCAAAGACTCAACTGCACTTAACATCAACAACAACAACAATAACATAATTCAGAAGCATTCATTGCCTTCTGGCATCCTTTTTAGATGTATAACTTTCAGATGCATACAACATAATTTAAGAGATCATAGATTGAATCAGGTATAACCTGATCTTTAAACTGACATCCTTGTTCTTTAACACTTTGACAGCATTTTTTCCCAACGCCTTTTAATCTTTTAATCTTTTGACTGCTGTGACTATGAGTGTTGATTGTCAAGCCATGTAAAATGAAATTATTAACAACTTTAGTATTTTCTCTATCATGATGTTGGCTATTAGTCCAGTGATGAGTATTTTCAATTGATATTGAGATGCAATCAATATTGAAGTCTTTTATATTCTACAGCAAGTGTTTCAAGACTTCTTAACTTTCAGCAAGCAAGGTTGTGTTATCTGCATACTGCAGATTCTTGAGGAGACTTCTTCCAATTTTGATGCCACATTCTTCTTCTAGTCCAGCTTCTTTAATATTTTGCTGAAAATTCTGACTAAATAGGTATGAATAAAAGGACACAACCCCTACTCACATTTTTCCTGAATTATACTATGTCCTTTTCCCTTGTTCTGTTTGGACAACAGTTTCTTGGTCTTTGTACAGGTTTTGAATGAATACAATTGAGGGATTTGGGTTTCTCATTCCTGTCAATATTAACCATAATTTGTTGTTACAGTCAAATATCTTCACAAAGTCAATAAAACACAATTTTTTTTTCTTGTATTCTTTGCTCTTTGCCAAGATCTATCTGATAGCAACAATTATATCCCTGGTGCCACAGCCTCTTCTGAATCCAGTTTGAATTTCTAGCAATTTCTTGTCAATGTACTGTTCTCATCGTTTTAGAATAATCTTCAGCAGGAATTTACTTGGATGTTAACTTGGTTTCTGATAATAAGTGTATGTCTCATGTATCTAAAGAGATAATCTGCTGATCATCACAATACAAACTTTATAAACCACAAGAAAGTTCCATTTCTTAAGTGTTTCTTTATCATGCGCTTGTCTCCCTTATCCTAGCCACCAACCACTCTCTCTGGACCATAAAGCAGCCTCATAACTACAGTACCTTTCTCCACTGTTACTTCCCTGGAGGAAAAGTCTCCACTCATAAGGTTATTCAGAAAACTCAGCTCGTATTACTCATAATGCCCCAATGGCTCATAGTTCAAATTCTAAACTCATCACAGCCACAAGTTTCTTCAGGTTCAGCCTCAAATCATCTCCAGATACTTCCTTCATCACTTCTCTCCTAAAACAATGATGTTATTCCTTCCTCTGTGCTTTATTTTCTACATGGCAGGCTCCGTGCAGTTTATACACTTTGTCTTTGCCAGAATGCCCTTCCTTTGGATTTCTTAGACAAATGCTTTTGCTTCTTAAGTGTCATCTCCTATTTTCAATGATTATTCTTCTCTCTAATTTTTATCCTGTTAAAACACATATACAATAATATTTTCCATTTTAAACATAGTTAAGTATATAATGCAAGTTAATTATAGTCACAATACTGTGCAAATGTCAGCACTTCTATTTCCAAAAACTTTCATATTGTTCTAAACAGGAACTCTCTAAGCTATGAAGGATTTGCTTTCTATCCCATGCTTCTCTAGTCTCTTTTTACCACTAATTTACTTTTTGTCACTATGAATTTGTACATTCTAGATATTTGATGAATGAGGGATCATGTAATATTTATCTTTTTATGCTTATTTTATTTCACTCAGCATTATGTTTTCAAGGTTAATTCCTGTTACCGCATACTTAAGTACGTCTTTCCTTTCAATTAAAAAATTCATTCAGTTAAAACTCATTTAAGAACTGACCCACCAGTGGATTTGCAGAGACTGTAAATCATAAGGGAGGAACTTGACCATCTATCTCATTGTATGTATGTGCCATATTAGGTTTAATTATATGCATGTTTATAGGCATGTCTATTACTTAGAACATAATACCTTAATGTATTTTTTCCTCCAAATAATTTATCACTAACTCTAATTTAGTAATTTCTTTTCTCCAATTAAAGCTTAAGTACAATAAGACTTAAAATTCACCACTTTAACCTTAATTAATAATACAGCATCAGGCATATGTTAGTGCAGCTAGGTGCCATCGTGTCAAGTAAAATTCATAGCAACCCTATGACAGATCTGAAACCTACCCTATCCTATGCTGTCCTCACCATCTCTGACACTCATGATCCTATTATTGCAGTCAGTGTGTCTATCTCATTGACGGAATTTTTTCTTTTTCTGACCCTCTATCTTTCCAAGCATAATGTCCATCCCCAAGGAATAATCTCTTCTAGTAACATGTCCAGAGTATTCAAGAGGACACTTTGTTATCCTTGCCTCCAAGAAGCATTTTAGCTCCACCTACTTGAAGGCATATCTGTTTGTTCTTCTGAAAGTCCATGGAAAATTCAGTCCTCTTCTCCAACATTACAACTCAGAGGCATCAGTTCTTCTTATGTTATCCTTATTCATATTCCAGCTTTTAGTAACAAGTGATTGAAAAGATCATGGCCTTTATGGGGTACATCTTAGTGTTCAAACTGACATCATTACTCTTCAGTAATTTGGAGAAGGTCCCTAAAAACAGACTTTCCCAATACAATATATCTTCTAATCTCCTGACTGTTGGTACTGAGAGTGCTGACTATGGCTTCAAGCAAGATGAAATTGTTGACAGCATCAAACTTTTACCCATCTAAAATGACTTACTGATCTGATAGACTTGTTGTCAACTTACTGTTAAGAAGCAATCTGTATTGAAGGCTGTAGTCTTTGATCTTCAGCAGCAAGTGTTTCAACTCCTCCTAATTTTAAGCAAGCATAGTTGCGTCATCTACATAAGCTATTTGTTGATTAATCTAGCTTATTGAATGATTTGCTCAGTGTATAGACTGTGTGAACCACAGTAAATTATGGCTAACAATGAGAAGAATAGGAATCCCAGAATACATAATTATGTTTATAGGAAACCTAAATGTAGACCAAGAAACAGTAGTTTGAACAGAGCAACGGAACACTGCAAGGGTTAAAATTAGGAAAGATGTGTGTTGGTGTTGTATGCTTTATTTGGTATATAGATGAAATTACACATAGATTTGTTTAATGAATGAGTGAATTAATAAATGAAGAAATCAATGTCAGATGAAATCAGTTTATGAATGCAACTGTAATCCATGCACATTAGTTAGATTTTTCTTATTCGAGGGTACTCTGAAGAACCTATCTGTAGATTTTGAAGGTCTGGAGTAACAACCTGGAATAGAATTAATCTGGAGTAGAAGTTTCTATTTCTAATCTGGAGTGAAGATGAATTTGACTTTCAGATTCAGAACTTAATTTTTTTTTCCCTTCAGTTTTGCGATAAGCAAAGTAGAATAATACTATTTGCATCAGTTCAGACGCCACAAGGAGGGTGAATACATGTATACATACACCTACGGATATTTAAGAACAAACACAAAAAGAAACCCACCTCTCACCATTGTCTTGTCGAAACTAACCAAGAGCTGAACCTTTTGAACATTTTCAGAGGATTTAAACCACACAGCTAGATTGCTCATCTTTCTGTCTTAATGCTGTAGTGGATTTGAACCACCAGAGAAGCATTATCCCTATAGAAAACTTCAATTGATCACATGAAACTTTTTACTTTGTATTTTGATTATATAAAAATGAAATGTTTTTAAAACCTCCAATGATATTCTTAGCTCTCTATACATTCTCAGGCAGCTGAAAATAACCTTCTTCTCCCTTCGCCTCTAAAACTTTGTCCATCCTTGATATTTCAGGCTATTCTATTTAATATCTCAATAGAAAATACATCTTTCTCCTTATTTATTACCCTTTCCTATAAATATGAATTATGACTTGTGTTTCCAGTTTGCATGAATGGTGTTTTATCAGATAGCTAAACTTTGACATCATCTCATCAAATCGTATTTATTAAGATCCTGTGTTCCTAGTAATATGTTCTTCTTAGGAGATACTTAAAATATATAAATTCCAAAACCTATAATGACAAAGGCTTGAAGAATATGCTAGTGTAAAAACTGAAAACAGCTATTGTACTATAGCAGTGACCATTCAAAACTCTTCATTTTCAAATTATTCTCTATGTGGTTGATACATTATTTGATTAACAAATTAACGAAAAAGGATATATATTTGATGATTCTCTCTAGCTTTGTTGCATTGAACAGAATAAAAATTAGTTGAATATTTTAATGTCTAATTCTCTCAAGGTTTTACTAACTCTAAGTTATTATAAAGGGTGGCCTAGTGTTAAGGAGCTGAGCTGCAATCCCAAAGGCAAGAAGTTCAAATTCACCAGTTGCTCAAAAGGAGAAAAATGGGCAATCTCCCATGCATTTAAACTAACTCTGGAAACCTATTAGAGGGTCAGTTATTGGTCGGTTCTGATTGACAATATAAAACATCAACAAATTGTTAAGAAGTTCTTTTTTGCCAGTTGTTATTAATGAGATCAGTAGGGTGATTCATTGCCTTTAAAACTGAATGAAAACAACATCCACACTCTGTTACAGAAAATGTGCTTACTCTTGTCCTTCTGCTCCTAGAGCCAGAAGTGTGGCATTTTGCTGAATAGAATTAGCTTTCCCTTTGCCCACACACTTACTACACCCAAGAACAATGCATAATTTGGCATATTGTTTGGCCTATCTTTATTAATCTAGCTTCTTGGTAGTTGACAAAGCATCAGTCCTGACACATAAGCCACCCTGTATGTACGGAGTAGAGCTGCTCCACAGATTTTCAAGGCTGTCACTTTTGGGAAGTGTATCACCAGGTCTGTTTTCCAAGACATCTTTGAGTGAGTTCAAACTGCCCCCCTTATGAGCTAGTTTAATAATGCTTCAATATTTACATCATTTAGCTGCCTATTCCTAGCTTAAAGTCAAAACTCATTGTTGTCAAGTAGGAAGTGACTCATAGCTGATACTTCAGTAGGTTTTTGGAGGCTGTAGATCATATGGGAACCATTTCTCATCTTTGTTTTGTAGAGCAGCTGGTGGGTATGAACTGCCACAGAGATAGTACCTTTGATTTAGCAGCACTTTTTGGACTATACCACCAACGTGGTTCAACTCAAATAAAAAATTACCAAATTTTAACCAAAAAACCCCAAACCAACAACACACATTGTGATTGAAAAACGAACATTATTTATAAGTTTTCTAATATGTTTGTTTAAAAAGTTTTTGTTGGCGAGCTCTGGTGGCCTAGTGGCAAGAAGCTGCACTACAATCCCAGAGGGAGTTGGGGTTGGTGTTAAGTGCCATCGAGTTGCAGGTGACTTATAAAGATCCTATGAAGGAGAGTCTGCAACGCTTGAATGCCTTTCATCCTCTCTCCAGGTTAACATGTTTCTGGAGGCAAGCTATTAAGGAAGTGGATGCCACTCCTCCTTCCAAGCTTGTTTTCATCAGGGCACTCCACCCCACTCTCTGTCCGCATTGGGTGGCCAACCATTAACACATTTGACACATCAGTTCGTGGTTCTACTCCACCAGATGCTCTGCTGAAGAAGGAGGAACAATCTCTTCCTGTACCAGTCAGATCTGGTTTGATGGTACACACACACACAAAAAATATTTTTTTAAAAAAAAGGTTTTTGTTGTAATATTGAGTGAACTTGGTCTCGTGTAAGATAAAATTCTCTTAAAAAATAAGTCTTGCTTATTTTTATGAGAAAACAGTTCTCTTCAGAAACTATTCATTCAGCCTGCAAAAGGAGCTTTGAAGGCATAACTCTTAGAAAGTAGTCCTGCTAACCCAAAGACTGATCCTTTCTGGTGATTTTGACCCAT
Organism: Elephantulus edwardii; assembly: GCF_000299155.1. Classification (NCBI taxonomy): domain Eukaryota; kingdom Metazoa; phylum Chordata; class Mammalia; order Macroscelidea; family Macroscelididae; genus Elephantulus; species Elephantulus edwardii. Next base: position 20,870,106 of record NW_006399775.1, on the reverse strand, counting down.
GAAGCTGCTCTGCATGAGAAAGATTGGCTATCTCTTCTCTCAACCCGTTACCTCAGTGAAGGGCCAGCTATCACTCACTTTGATTTTAAATTATTATCTATCTATCTGACATTATGAAATAGAGAAAAATAATACAACTATTGATGCCAATGAATTCTAATCTTGAATTCTGGCTCCTTTACCTGGGCTGCTCTGAATATATTACTTATTTGCTCCAAGCCTTAATTTTTCTGTCAATAAAATGGAAAATAACTCATTTCTTTGTAAGGGTCTTGATGGTTACACATGGTGATATATCAAAAATATTCATTTCATAAAAGAAAAGCAAGTAAAAGACAGCTTTTAAAATTTACATTGCTGGCAAGTCAGAAACTAATGTAACCAAAGGAATGTCTATCTGAAATATAAACTGGGTTTAGAAGAGGTTGCAGCACTAGAGACATTATTGATAACATCAGATGGATATTGGAAGAAAGCAAAGAGTACCAGAGTAATGTCTATCTGTGTTTCATTTACTATGCAAAAGCATTTGACTATGTGGATCACAACAAATTGTGGTAAGCCTTGAGAAGAATAGGAATCCCAGAATACTTCATTGTGCTTATGTGAAACCTATATTCGGACCTGGAAGCAGTCCTCAGAACAGAGCAAGGGAACACTGTATAGCTCAAAATCAAGAAAGGGGTCTGTCAAGGATACATACTATCTCCATATATTTTTAATCTATATGCAGAACAAATAAGTCAGGGGTCTGGGCTTTATGAGAAGGAATGTGGCGTCAGGATTGGAAGAAGACCCATAAACAACCTACATTATGCAGATGACCCAACCTTGCTTGCCTAAACTTAGGAGGACCTGAAGGGTTTGCTGCAGAAAGTCATGGACTATAGTCTTCAATAGGGATTGAAGCTCAACATCAAGATGACAAGATTCTCACCATTGGATCAAATGAACACACCATGATAGATGGGGAGAAATTGAGATTGTTAACGGCTTCAACTTGCATGTTTCCACAATCAACACCTTTGGCACCAGCAGTCAGGAAATCAAAAGACAAATTGCATTGGGAAAATCTGCTGTCAAGAACCTCTCCAGAGAACTGAGAAGTATCGATGTTAGTCTAGAGACTAAGATGCGCCTGACCCTGGCCATGGTCTTTGTAATTACTTACTATGCATCAGAGAGCTGGAGATTAAGAATGACATAAGAATTGATGCCTTTTGACTTGCGTTACTGGATAAGAGCCCTGAGCATATCACAGACCACCAAGAAAACAAGTCTGTCTTGGGGAGGGTGAAATTAAGTTTCTCCTTAGAGGCTAGGATTTTGAAGCTCAGTCTCACATAGTTTGGGAATGTGGCCAGGGGGGACTGATTGTTGGTGAAAGACATCATGCTTGGAAAGGTGGAGGGACAGCGCAGGAGAAGATGACCCTGGATGAAATGGATTGATATGGAAATTGAAGTAACGAGGATAGGTGTGTTGAAGTGAGTGAGACTGGCTCAGGACAGAGAAGGCTTCAGAGCTGTTGTACATAAGGTTGAGTACATGAGTTGGAGGTGGCTTGATGGCACATAACAACAATAACAATAATTGAAAAGCATGAATTCTTCTTCAGCCTTCCTTATCAATTATCTAAGTGACACATACACATGAAGCAATTGAAAATGTTGTTGTTGTTGTTGTTGTTATGTGCTGTTGCGTCACTTGCGACTCATAGCGACCCTATGTACAACAGCCTTAAACTCTGTTCTGTCCTGTGCCAATCTTATTGAAAATATCATAGCTTAAATCAGATATACTCTCATCTTCAATGTGACACTCTTGCTCTTTAGCACTTTGAAGTAGTCCTTTGCAAGATATATTTCCAAAGAAATAAGTTATTTGATTTCTCGCCTACTGTTTTGAGTGTTAATCTTGGATTCATGTAAAACAAACATTTGAACAACTTCATTCTTTCCTGTGTTTATCATGTTTTGTTACTGGTCAATTTGTGAGGATAACTGTTTTCTTTAGGTTCAGGTATAATCCATACTTAAGGTTATAATCCTAGAGCCTCTTTAGTGAATATTTAAAATCTTTTTCATTTTGACAAACAAGATTTTTTTTTCATTTGCACCTCACATGTTGTTCACAAAATATTATTTATATTAACCAACAATAACAATAATGTTTCAAATTAAAATTAACCACTTCAAATAATAATGGTTAAAACCACAAGATATATTAGTTGGCAATTGAAAAAAAATATTTAGATGTAGGTGACTCATGACCTGTGTTTAATTTGCCGGCTCAGAATAGTCATTAGTGGTTGTTGTAGACTAGATGACCCTAGAAGCATACCCAGAAATTAATTTTAATTCACAAGAATTTTATTAGGTGGTGTTATTATTATTAACAATGTAACATGGAGAAAAAAAAGGACAAAGTGAAGTTATCATTATGATCCAAGGAGCAGCTCAGCTGACAGAAGCACTAAGATTCTTAAGTTTAGCCTACATGTGCTTTCCACTGGAATGAGAAGGCCTTGACTGTATAACCACTGAACCCATCAGTGTTGGACATGAATCAATCTTGGGAAGGTGTTTAACATTATGTAAGGTAACTCTGCAAATGGGCTGATATTGAAAAGAACTGACAGTGAGGGTTGTATATGAGAGGTACTTCTAGAAGTTGAATAAAAACAATGAGGGACAACAAATAACAGAATCTACAGTAAAGACAAACGTTCTTTGCATTCCCACCCCTTGCACTATCCAACAGAAACAAATTAGCTTTTGTCCTTAAATATATCTCTTATTTGTCATAAAATAGATCTTGGAGATTCAAACATGAAACTTTCTCACATACAAATAAAGTGCAAAATAAAAAAGAAAACAGAGGAATACAAATTTACATTCATGTAAGAACAACAAAAATTTCCCAAACTACCACCAAATTGCTTTTCCTTACCTATTTTTGGCCAGAGCTACTTTCTCTAAGAACTAAATATTGTTTATAGAGCCAAATAAAATTTTGTTGGGGGGGTAGGACTGATTCTAGGACCATAGAAGGAGCAGTTAGGATTCATGGAGAGGCATATCATACACTCAATCACAGGGCAGAGGCTAGTGATTATTATCAATTCATGTTCTTTCCACGGGCTGTGATTCTGAAGAAAGTCTTAGCAGGCTTACCTGGTGAATCTCAGCTTCCCTATCTGCAGCTTAGAAATGAAAAAAAATAAGGATTCTTAGGATATGAGAGACAAGGAGTTTAAAAACATTCCACGAGGGAGTTTTTCTTTTGCTTTTCAAGGAGAGGAGCAAACGGGGGGGGGCGGGGGAGGTTTGTGCGAGGAGAAGGGTGCAACAATGAATGAATGGAATTCCAAAATCTCTGTAGATGTTCACTGAAATGAAAAATAAACAACCTAAATTTAAAAATTTAAAAAAAAAAACATTCCATGAACTAAATAACACATTTTAAATATTGTAGTATTGATAAAGGTGCCTACTCTAATTCATTATTATAAAACTCAAAAACAAGAGGAACTTAATACAGATGTATTCTAATGAAAAATAGCTTTAATTAAAGACATAGTACAAATTCTTTTTTGGTAGGAAGCTCTGTCGGCCTAGTCTATTGGACATTGTGGATTTTTTTTTCCCCATGAAAAAGAAAAAATATTTTATTCTACTCCAAGTATTCATACATTGGGAAGGGCCACATAAAAAGTTCAAAAGGGAATTCTAAAGAGGGAGCCTAAGTTTATGTCCTTTACCAGATTTCAGCGTAGGTAAAAAAAAAAAAAGATTATATGTGTATATTTGATAAATTGCAATTCGGTATGCCCTGTGAGACTCACTTATCAAGAATTTCTTTGTATTTTTTAATAAAACTTTTGTTTTATACTTGTTTGCTTACACAGTTCATATACATTGTTTTGTGCACTAGATCTTTCCCATTTCTGTTACCCACTACTCCCTCTAACCATCAAATTGTACAACCCTTTGATAGATTAACCCCCTTCCCACCCTCACTCCCTGCTTCTACCCTCTCCCCCTTGGATCATACACTTTTTCCTTGTTTTCTTTCTATTTCTACAATAATGGTCTTATATAGTATTTTTCTTTATGAGAATGAGTTAGTTCACTTAATATAATCATCTCCAGTCCCTCCCAAATTAGGCAATATTTTTCAAAATCATTGCTCCTGCAAGCTGCATAATATTCCATCATGCGAATGTACCATAGTTTCTCAATCCATTCCATAATGGTTGGACATTTGGGTTGTTTCCCTGTTCCTGCAATGGGGAATGACACTGTTATGAACATCTGTGTACAATTCTCAATTTGTGTCTTAGTTTTAATTTTCTTGGAGTGTATTCCAAGGAGTGGAATAGATGGGTCATATGGAATTTCTATGTTCAACTTTTTAAGGAAATGTCAAAATGCCTTCCAGAGTGGTTGTTCCATTTTACAATCTCAACAATGAATAAAAGTGCCCACCCCTCTGCATCCCCTCCAACATTTATTATTTGCCACTGCTATTAAATGTATTAAATGTTGCCACAGCTACTGGGGTAAGATTGTGGTTTTGATTTGTATCTCTCTATCGACAGTAATTTGGGACATTTCTTCATGTGTGCGTTGGTCATCTGAATGTCTTCCTCTGTGAAAAGTTTTTCCAGGACATTGTGCTGTTAACCCAAAAGTTTGCCTCTCTCTAAGTTTGAATACACCAACAGCAATTATGGGAGAAAGATGGACATTCTTCTCCAATGTGACTGACAATCTTAGAAACAAAGTGATAGGTCAGTTATGAATTTATTCCAACTTGAAGTCAATGCCTTTTTAACATGTTTAACACAATAATCTTTGCCAAGCAAATTTGATTCTGTGTACTCTCTAGTTAAATGTTTCTGAAGAATCCCCAAATCTTCAAGATAATTGTCACAATTCTCATGCTAGCCGATAAAGAATCTCTAGTTAACACCTCCCACACTATTTTCTCCCTAGTGCAACTCTCTCAAAATATCACATATAATCTCTAACTATAAATTCCCATAGTTCCCTAAATACATCATATTGTTCTTCATAGATTACTACTTGACCTCAAAAGCTAACTCAATGCCTGTTTTTACCTACTGTATTCTCATTTTTCAAACTGTTGAAGTGTCTCTCTTTCTCCTTGGTCTTTCTTTGGTTAATCATTGACTTGTAAGTTTTCTCTATGATTATAACTATAATTATCATCGTCTTTTTCACAGGCAAATTCTGTTTACATCTTTTTTTTTAAAATTTTTTTTTACATCTTGATTAATTTACCTCACAGTATAATTGTATATAAAATTGTACCTAAGTAGTAGTATATACATTTTTAGCTCAAAAATTCTTTCGGTCCTTTAAGTCCATTGTATAGTGTAATTATTATAAAACCCAAATGGTATGCTTATTATTAATTTGTATATGAAGAGAGATCATAAGGGATGTCAGGAAGTTAAAAATTTAGTAGTTGGTGGAAGGAGACTAAAAGTTAACCCTAGCCCCTAGGACTCCACATCAAGACTCCTAAGAATTTTACCTTCCTCATTCTGAATTTATTCTCTCTTGAATCTTACTGTACATATTCATTTTTCTTATTGATAATATTCAGCTCATATGTCTGCAATATATTTTAAATACAGATGAAAGAATGAGCTCTAATGGCATAGTGGGTACCAAGTTGCACTACTAAACCATACAGAAATGGTTTGAATTCATCAGATTTTCTGAGGGAGGAAGATGACCTTTCTATCCCAGTGAAATGTACAAGTTCTGAAAATCTACTGAAGGATTGGATTTAAGTCAGTTCCAACGTGAAGGAAATGAGAGAGAGAGAGATGAAGCTTCAGAATCCTTGCCTCCAAGGAGCAACCTGGTCTCACTCTTTCTAGGATGAACTGGTTTGTTTTCCTTGAAGTCCACGGTATATTCAATACTTACTCTTCTCCAGCACCAGAGTTCAAAGTCATCAACTCTCCTTCTATAATTCCTAGTAATTGTCATGCTCTCTGATGCATAGCAAGTAATTGCAAAGACCATGGCCTGGATCAGGCACACCTTGGTCTCCAGACTGATATTGCTCTTCAGTATTTGGAGAGGTCTTTGACAGTAGACTTTCCCCATACAATTTGTCTTTTAATTTCCTGGTTGCTAGCAACAGTGTTGATTGTAAAGCCAGGTAGCTGAAGCTGTCAACAGTCTCAATGCTATCATCATCTATCATCAATCACTGCCAATCAGCCCAATGGTGAGAATCTTTGTTTTCTTGATGTTGAACTTCAATCCATATTGAAGGCTACAGGCCTTGACCTTCTGCAGCAAACTCTTTAGGTCCTCCCCACTTTCAGCAAGCAGGATTGTGTCATCTGCATAACACAGAATGGTGATGAGTCTACCTCCAATCCTGATGCCACACTTCTCTTAATAGAGCCCAGCTTCCTAGATAATTTGTTCTACATATGTATTGAAAACATATGAAGATAGGACACATCCTTAATTGTACAGCCTTCCCAATTTTGAACCATGCAGTGTTTCCTTGCTCTGTTCTGACGACTGCCTCCTGGTCCAAGTATATATTTTGCATAAGCACAATCAAGTATTCTGGGATTTCCATTCTTCTCAGAGTCAGCCACAGTGTGTTGTAAAACACACAGTCAAATGCCTTTGCTTAGTAAATGAAACACAGATAGACATTCCTTTGTTACTCTCTGCTTTCAGCCAAGATCAATCTGACATTAGCTATAATATCCCTAATGCCATGGTCTTTCTAAATCCAGCCTGCACTTCAGGCAGTTTTCTGTTGATATTCTGTTCCAGTCATTTTCGGATAATCTTCAGCAGAATCTTGCTTGCATAAATGATACTGTTCGATAATTTCCACACTCTGTCAGATCACCTTTCTTTGGAACGGGAATAAATACAGATCTCTTTCAGTCAGTTGGCAAGGTGGTTGGCCTCCAGATTTTTTGGCACAACCTGTTGAGCACATCCAGGGCAGTGTCTGTGTGTTGAAATATGTCATTTGATATGCCATCAATTCCTAGGGCCTTGCTTTTTGTCAATTCTTTCAGAGTAGCTTGAACTTCTTCCTTCATCACCACAAGCTCTTGCTCATACTTTGTTTCATGAAATGCATCTGTGTTCACCAATTCCTTTTGGTACAATGACTCTGTATACTCTTTCCATCTTCTCTTTTAGTGCTTCGTGGATCATTTAATATTCTGCCCAAAGCATCCTTAACTATTGCAACTTGAGGTTTGAATTTGTTGCTCAATACCTTGAGCTTAAGAAATGCTGAGCGAGTTCGACCCTTTTGATTTTTCTGACTCCAGCTCCTTTCACATTTAATTCTAATACTTTTCTTTGTCTTTCCTCGATGCCCTCTGAAATCTTCTGTTCAATTCCTTAATATCTTGATTTCTTCCCTGTGCTTTAGCTTCTCAGTGCTCCAGTGCAATTTTTAGTTTCTTCTGACATCCATCTTGGTCTTTTCTTCTTCCTCTTTTTTTGTAATGCCAAAAAGGACTGAGTTCATTGTTCTTCACTGTATAAAATAATTATAAAAATAGAACTATAACTAGTAAAATGTATATAAAGATCCAAGGGGGGGAGGGTAGAAGCTAATCATAGGGTTGCACAATTTAATGGGTGGAGGGAGAGGTGAGTGCAGGAAATGGGAATGATCTGATGTGCAAAACAATGCATATTAACTTTTTAAGTAAAGAGTATAAAATTAAAAATTTACTTTAAAAAAGGGAGGGAAAGTATATCTACACTATTGTCTCACATGTCAGAGACCTTCTGCTCCCCCAGGGTGGCCCTAAAGGAGATGTGCAACAGAGTAGAGGATGTGGAAGTGAACGGAAGAGTTTGTTGAACACACCCAGCCGATCCCAAGTCAGTAGTTCGCTTCTGTTGGCAAAGTGTGAGAATAAATGGATGTGGATCTGGGGTCAGGGGAAGGAAGTATTATCTACTTATTTACTCACTGCATCTAACTGAATTTCAGAATGTCTGCATTCAGATATCGGCATTACCCATTAAATTACCTAGGAATTTTATAGAAGGTAAAACTAAAGAATTAAAGCTAAAATTAGTCAGTCTTATTTCCCATCTATATACCGTGGAACAATGATTATAAAGGGGAAAAAATGAGAAAGCCATTGCAGCACCCGGTCCATAGTAATTCGGAGACCCCACTGGGTAGTCATTGTGAGACTTCCTAAAAGGGAACAACAAACGGTCTTCATTTAGTCCAAGAGTTCATTGAGAGAATTCGCTTAAAGGACATGAAAAGATAATATGTGGATGATAAAGTAAACAGAACTATCTCTTTTTGGTGGAGGAACTATCTTTCTGAACCAATCTGTTTCCACATGTTGGAAAATCAGTGATGTCACTACTGGAAATATGAAGACAAATTTAGTGTTACAAAATGTTTGCAAACCATTTCACCATGTGTTTATGGTTTCATTTGATCTGCTTTAGCAATCATCAGAAAAATTGGATTACAAGATGCCACAATGAGACACTCTATGCAACTTAGATGTTCTGAACTTGTTTTTATACTGTGTCTACATACCATTTTTCTACTTTGAAATATAGATCTTCTGAAGGAAAAAACTAAGATGACATTTCTACAATTAACACCCTTGGTACCAGCAGTTAAGAAATAAGGGGATGCTTTAAACTGGGAAAATCTGCAGTTAGAGAACTCTCCAAATTATTAAAGGAGTAATGATGTCAGTTTGAGAACTAAGGTGCAAATGATTCAGACTACAGTCTTTCCAGTCACTTGCTGTGCATCTGAGAGCTGGACAATGAATAAGCATGACAGAAGAAGAATTGATGCCTTTCATCTATTATGCTGGAGAAGAGGACTGAACATCCCACGGACAGCCATGTGAAGGAACAGATGTTGCAGAGAGGATATAGCTAAATGTTCTCTGGAGGCAAGAATGAGGAGATTTTGACTCACATACTTTGGGCATGTTGCAGTCGCTGTTGTTATGTGCCATTGAGTCACCTGTGACCCATAGTGACCCTGAAGCTTACCTTCCTGAGCCAGTCTTACTAATTCCAACACACTAACCCCCATTGCCCCAGTTACTTTATCAATCCATCTCATCTGGGGTTTTCCTCTCCTGCACTGTCCCTCCACCTTTCCAGCATGATGTCCTTCTCTAATAAGTAGTCTTCTCTGACCATATGCCCAAGGTATGTGAGACAGAACTTCAAAATCCTTGCCTCCAAGGAGAAACTTGGTTTCACCCTCTCCAAGACAGACTTATTTGTTTTCTTGGTATGTTCAAGACTCCTCTCCAGAATCACAATTTGAAGACATTGATTCTTCTTCTGTTATCTTTGGAATTGTCTAACTTTCTGATGCATAGTAAGTAATTATGAAGACCATGGCCTGGATTAGGCACACCTTAGTTTCTAGACTGAAGCTGTTGGTTTTTCAGTACTATGGAGAGGACGCTGACAGCAGCTATTCCCCAGTGCAATTTATCTTTTGATACCCTGACTGCTGGTGCCAGAAATGTTCATTGTGGAGCCGAGTAAGCTGTAATTCTTAACAATCTCAATCTTTTCTCTATCTATCATGGTGCTGCCAATTGGACCAGTGGTGAGGATCTTTGTCTTCCTGATGTTAAGCTTCAATTTATATTGAAGACTATAGTTATTGACCTTCTGCAGCAGACACTTCAGATCCTCCTGTTTCAGCAAACAAGGTTGTGTCATCTGCATATTATAGCTTGTTGATAAGTCTTCCTCCAATCCTGATGCCACATTCCTTCTTATACAGCCCTGCTTCCTGAATGATCTGTTCTGCATATAGATTAAAAAGGTATTGAGACAGGATGCATCACTGATGTACTCCTTTACTGATTTTGAACCATACAATGCTTCCTTGCTCTATTCTGAGTACCACCTCCTGGTCCAAGTATAGGTTTTGCATAAGCACAATCAAGTGTTCTTGGATTCCTATTTTCCTCAGGTTTTGCCACAATTTGTTATGATCCACACAGTCAAATGGCACGTTTCTTGGAGGGATTATTCCCTGGAGAGGGACATGATGCTGGGAAGGGTAGAAGGTCAGCAAAGGAGAAGAGGACCCTCAACCACAAGGATTGACACAGTGACTGCTGCAATGGGCTCTTGGTTGGGAAGTGTGAGGATGGCACAGGACATATGGGGTTCCGATCTTTTGTTTATAGGATTGCTATGAGTAGTATTTGATTCGACAGCACCTAACAACAACAACAAAACAATATGTTAAGCGTCTAATGATACCAGAAAAGGAACCATTTATAAAGATCCTACGTAATTGTGTGTGTATAAATATATATATACATGTATGTATATATATATATATATGTTGTTTGTTACAACAACAACAAACATACACACACACACATTTTTTAAGTTGGCATTGATCCACATGATAGTTAATAAACCTTCTAAAAATGTAAATAGCAGTAAGATATTTAATAATATTTGAGAGGTGCTTACAATACAAGAATTGAAATGAGAAACTTTGTACTCACGTATATTACATTTTATGTGTATGTGTACTTGCATTATTTCAATGAGTATTAAATATTTTATACTAGAATTATAGGTTATAAATTAATCTTTATTTTATTTCACTCATATTCACAATATCTTCTTGCAGATAGCTTCCATATTTCAGAAATTAGTAGGGACAGAATGCACTATGGTAGATGATAAGTTTTCAAAGAAAGTTTTTATGCCAGTTGGCCAATTGGACACCCCACCACGGCCCAGTCGGGCTTATTACTGCTCATTCAGACATCTAAAAATCTCTTGACAATTCCCCTTCATACCAAATGGAGCCAGCATTTCAAATAGATCTCATTAGACTTCTTATACAACCATTGCATACTAGGAAGAGTTTTCTTCCCAGAAGGGTTTCTGCATTTGAACTTATCAAGCATTTATACAGTTCTATTCCTGATTAGCAATTTGTCCTCCTAAAAGCTTTCAAGATACACCTTTATATATCTGTAATTTCATCCTTACCCCATTTTTTTTTCTTTATCGACACATTGAAATGTATTTTACTCTCATCTTAGATCTGTCACTCAGCATATGTCAACTATAAGAGTTCTGGACTATAGTAGCAACTGTCAGTGATATTTTAGAGAAAAGAGAGTGAAAAAAAATCAGAAAGCATGCATTAAAACTCAGAAAGCTGCTGCCTTGATAGATGGCATCCCTGTATGTTAGACTAAATTATAGTATTTTCACCAGACAATCAAATACTAGTCTACACTTTTGGATGAGAAAAGCAAAGTTGTTTTTTTTTTAACTGTAAGCCATGAAATACCTTGTCTAATCTATCCATTTCTCTGTTTCCTTTAATACTTTTATTAAAGGCACTTTTCTTTCTAAATGTCATATTCTCAGCCCTACATTTCTTTTAAGAAATTTTCTTTAAAATTTCTGCTTTCTGTTTGACTTAGCTACCTTCTAATCCCCCATTCCTTCACTCTGTGAGCAAACTCTGGTAGTGCTATCCTTACCAGATTGGTTTAAAGCTTTTGATGATGTATTTCTTCCTGGAGTCAACTATAAGCCCTCCATTGGAATAGAATATGCCTGTAATATAATAATTAATATAAAATATAATAATTAATAT
>NW_006399775.1:20852879-20858315 GCF_000299155.1 Elephantulus edwardii | reverse complement strand
AATATAAATCTATCAAACTATTAATTGAACAGTAAGACAGTTGTAAACTATCAACTTGGACTATTTATACATATATCTTTAGAGACATTATTAAGTATATGGTTAAAAAGACAGAATGTGCTAATTAAAGAAGAAATTGGAGAAATGTGTTAGAGCTGTTGTTGTATCTCGTTCAGTGGAGGAGGGAATAAATTTTGGACCACATATGATAAACTGAGTCTCCTAACACGGCAGGCAAGGTGACAGAAAGTTGTATTTTCTTTGTTTAATGATTAAGCTTTTAAAGAAAGCTGTAGTCTAATCTTTATTTGGCATACTAATGCAAAAAAGAGAAAATATACAGAGTTTTACAGTTTAGCAAAGACAATTACTCAGCAATAAAATCGGGTTCGTTTCTTGAAGTACATACAGCGGCTAAATTGAGAAAATATGAGTTCTGTCTTCATGTGGCTAGGTTGAAGAGGTAATGAATCAATTATAAAACTAAAAGTTGACCTTGTATGTTTGGATATGAAAGCAGAGAAGATTTCCTGAACTCTGTTCACAATGTCTTCATCCAACTTAAGTTCCTTTACTACTATTTTTTTACATCTACCCATGTTTATACAAGTAGAAACATGAAAAGCAAATATAGAGACACCCTTTTGTTTCTGTTTGGAACCATGGCATTTACTTATTGGATTTATTTACCTAATTTATGCAAGCATCCCTGATGATCAAACAGTTAAGCACTTGGCTTCTAATCAAAAGGTTGGCATTTCAAAGCTACACAAGATCTCCTTGAGAGTACAAATAGATGATTGCTTTTGTCTCACTCTCTCACATTTCAAAACCAAGTCAATGCCATCCAATATCGATAACAATAAACTTCAGAAAGCTATTATGATAAAAGGAAAAGGGAAAAATGAAAACGTATCAATAATCTGGGGACAGAGAAGTTGAAGAACAGAAACAGGAAGGGCAGAGAAAAGAACTAATTGAGATAAAAACCAATCCAGAGAAACAGAAAGGAAAAAAGAAAAATGAATATGAAGTAGAAATAAAAAAGAAAGACACAGACTATTCATGTTTTCCCCTTTTCTGATTTAAAAACTCCCTAAAGAATGTGTATTTTTATTTCATTATTAAACAGCACCTTTATGTTCAAGTAAGACCATCAAACAGGTTCAAAAGCTCTGATTGGGTTCAGACTGACTCAGCCCAGTCTACGGTCATGAAGAGGCAGCTAAGGAAAGGGAGGGTGGAAAGTCTACAGCTCTGAACTTTGCAATGGGGGCCACTGGTGGGGTGGCTGAGGGCTTGCCAAGTTAATCAGAACATTTATGCTCATAAGTGCCAGAGCTGTTGGAGCTTGCCAGTCCATGGAATGTGCTGCTGTGCTTCTGAATGAAGCTGATAATTGTCCTAGAGAGTTCTGGATTGCCCTGAGCCCAAATGGAGCCCAGGAGGAGAGGGACAGGACTCTTGAAAATAACTTAGAGGTTGTGAGCTAGCCAGACTCTCCCATAGAGCTTGGAAGCCAGAGTAAACAATCTTTTCTTAAATTGATGAATTCCAACCCAAAAGAGGAATGATAAAAGAGTGTTGACTTTCTCCTAATTTTTGTTTCTCCTGTTCTTCTGACAGGGAAGGCAGTGACATTTTTTTTTATTAGTATCCCAGCCACATTAGACGGTCTATCTATATCTTTGCAAGATATGCATCATAGGAGAAGACAGAAGAGGAAAATGAAGAATTTCTATGAACAACTCCCTAGGGACTCATTCTAGTAATCTGGCCCCCAGGCAACTACAACTATTTGCCCCAGGTCCACACATTTGGACATCTCTACAGTAAGGAGAATGATGGGTAACTTGCCCTCTTATAATTTAAAGCTTCAGAAATCTGCTAGGGAATCACCTTTGAATTGGCTCCAACTTAATAGCAATGAGTATAAAGGTTGTTTTGTATGGTTTGGGTGGGTTTTTTTAATTTAATTTGAGTTATATTTATCATAAAAGTGGTAGCAACAGTGAAAGTCTAAAGACCATGATTATTAAAAAATTTTGTTTAAATCTATTTTGACCAAATGCTCCAAACTTTGCCTAACAAGGTGAGGGCTATAACATATGGATAGTGTAGAAGAGATTAAGCAGCTTTCTGAAAGATCTTAAATCTTCCTCAAGAGCTTCAAAAAAGGAGCGTTTTGAGAAACCAGGGGAAAGAACGGAAAGTGAAAGATAAATGATGTGACATACCATGTCCTAGGCTTGGAAATAACCAGTACTCTTTCATGAAGTGTGTTGCTCAAAAAGGGTAGAAGGTAAGGAAGAAAGAAAGTGAAGGACAGAAGAATATGAAGTGAAAGAAGAAAGGAGAGAAAACAAATATGCTGCACTCTTATTTCATCAAGAGAATAAACAACTCAGTTTGCTTCCAACTACCTTGAATCCCTCTCTAAGTCATGTTTTATGAGTATGGCCTTGGCCAAGTGAGAATATTTTGAGGGGGAAATGCATTCTTTCTAAGATGTGCTTAATTTTTGAGGCTTAAATTAAAATGATTTTTCATTCTTGTGTTCCTATTTTCTTTTGTAAAGGATTATTCAACAATTCAGAATTTGTAGGATGTCAGGGCATACATCATTGATGCATATGTATTCCCATCCCCTTGTATTTTTCAAAATATTCTCACAGACAGAGGATGTTACTAGACATATGAATAATCCTTAGGATTAGTATGCTAAATTCTTAATAAGATGAAGATGATTTAGCAGTTTTCCCATTCATGTCCTCATTCTTCTTTACCCTTTTTTCTAAGGGTGGTGGGGAAAGAATTATAATAATCTTAGTGAGTTAGTTTAAAAAGTTTCTACTTGGAAAATTTTAAAAAGATATTTTAAAATTATTAAAGCATATTCAAAAATTATTAAAGCATTAACATTCTTGTTTACTCATTTGCTCAGCATTTGAGGGCAAATTAAGAAACACAAAGATGCCAAAATGATTAGGGCTGAAAAATTGTCTACTAAGTGCAGAGCATCATCCAAAACATGCCTTTAAGGGATCATTCATTCCCCAGTCGATCCTTCCAGAAAACTCTGCATTGAGAACAAGTAAATGACTCCCCTAGAGGAGAAAAAGCCAGAAATAGAAAGGAAAAAAAGAACCAAACATGCATGATATCAAATTGAGTGATTTTTAAAAATGCTTAATAGCTAGACAATTTAACTAGAGTGCCGTCAGGCTCCATAAGAATGAGGTAGAGTCTGTGAAAGTATTTTATTTACACTTAAGCACTATATACGTATAAGTACAAATTGGCAGCAGTGGTGAGCATGAAGAAAAGCCATGTTGAACAGCAATTATATCTCCCAAATCACCATTACTCTTCTCAGCAACACTGCCTGTACTTATATTGCTCTAACATACTTCATACTTCCTAAATCTTGTAGAAGGAAGTTTTGTTTGTTTAAATACAATTTTTTTATTTTCATTGTTATTTTGATGAAAATTTACAGAAAAGTTGGATTTTCATTCATTCATTGATTGTTCCACATTTCCTCATTCACCAGCCCTTCACCAGTTAACTCCCTCCCCCTCTGCCAGTTAACTTTCTTTCTTTTTTTTTTTTTTAGTATCCATACATTGTTGTACAATTTCCTCCCTCCCTCATCGCCTGTCAATACTCTGGTCCTCTTTGTAATATAATTCTTCTTTTTAATTGTTGTCATACATATAATAACTAACCATATATTCCATTTAAACCATTCTTTCTTGCATCTCTTCCAATGTAGTATTCACTCTTTTCCTATTCTTCTCCCAATATTTCATGTCAGTCCTGCTTTATAACTGGGCAGGGGGGTATGCAGTATTTGTTCTTTCATGACTGAGCTATTTCACTTAGTGTAATGTCCTCCACAGTCACCCATGTTGTGTAATGTTTTACGAGTTCATTGTATTTCAGTGCTGTGTAGTATTTAACTGTGTGAGTGTACCATGTTTTTCTATCTATTCGTTTGTTGATCGACTTGAATTGCTTCCATTTCTTTGCTATCATAAATAATGCAGCAATAAACATGGGTATGCATACATCTGTTTTGATGATGGTTCTAATTTCTTTAGGGTATATTTCTAGCAGTGGAATTGCTAGGTCAAATGGAATTTCTATTTCCAACTTTTTTAGAAAGAGCCAAACCACCTTCCATACTGGTTACACTATTTTACATTCCCAACAGCAGTGAATAAGGGTTCCAATTTCTCCACAATCTTGCCAACATTTGTTGTTTGCTTCTCTGTTGAACTTTGCTATTGTTGCTGGAATGTGATGATATCTCATAGTTGTTTTGATTTGCATCTCTCTGATTGGTAGGGGTTTTGAACATTTCTTCATGTATTTGTTTGCCATCTGAATATCTTCTTTTGTGAAGTGTTTATCCATGTGCCGTGCCCATTTTGCGATTGGGTTATTTACCTTTTTCTTGTTGAGGTGCTGAAGTATTCCATAACTTTTAGGTATCAGTCCCTTATCAAATACATCATGGCCAAATATTTTTTCCCTAGTCTGTTGCTTTCCTTTTTACCCTGTTAGAGAAGTTGTTTGATGTGTATAGGGATTTGATTCTTAGAAGGCCCCATTCATCTATTTTGTTCCTTCATGGTTGTAGGTTAGAAGGAAGTTTTGACAGTTTTCTTTCACTCTTTTTACAACACAAGTAATAGAGTGAGTTTCTTTTCTGCTGACATCAGTGAGAATTTAGGTTATACTTAATATTTGAGGTGACTAACTCTTATATCTCAGATCACAAGATGGGATATGTTGGAGTTAAGTTTTTAATGTTATTTCTAGTCCCAAAGCAGAGAAATTAAACTCTAGGCAATTACTGCAGGCAGATCTAGTCACTAAAAATAACATCCTTCCTCATTGTCCTGTACCACAATTTCTTCAATATTGCCAACACTCACAGAAACACAAGAAACTGGGAGACCACTGAAGGCATTCCTTCTGGTGCCACATAGATTTGCAGAGGCTCAAGACATGCCCAGGAAAGGTATTAAGGAAAGGGTGTAGATGAAAATTAATAGATTAGAGTCTGCCAGTGAGAACACATAATTTAGTGAGGAACTGTAACTGATTATATGTCTTCAATTTGTTCAGAAAAATGTAGAAAGAGAAATACAGAAGCAAAGATGTTTAAAGAATAGAGGGAGGAGAGACTTTTTTGTGGAGATAAGAGAAGTCTTCACGGAAAACAAGAGTCATTGGAACTGAGCCTTTAAATGTAGGGAATATTCTGAAGAGAAGCACATTTTGATATTTAGGACAGGAAAAAATAATATAGCCAAAAGAGTATACTGATAAACACATAGTTCTAACAATACTCAGTACTTTGTGTGTTTACCTTAATTATCACAATAGCTCTGTAAAGTTGACATCTTTTTTTTTTAATTTTTTTAT
>NW_006399775.1:20848486-20852779 GCF_000299155.1 Elephantulus edwardii | reverse complement strand
TAAACACATAGTTCTAACAATACTCAGTACTTTGTGTGTTTACCTTAATTATCACAATAGCTCTGTAAAGTTGACATCTTTTTTTTTTAATTTATTTATTTGCCTCATTTTAAAAATCACTAGTACTGAATGAGAGTTCTAATCTGCCTACATCCTTGCCAGCATTTTTTATTTATTTTCTTTTTAAAGTTGGTATCTTTAGCATCTCACTTGAAAAGATAGGAAACAAAGGTCCAAATTAAGATCACAGAGCCAGGAAGGATAAAAGAAAAAAGTAAGAAAGAAAGACAACTTTCTATTCTTATGAACTCTCATGCAGAGGAATGAAATGCAGCACAACTGACATTATCCTGGAGAAACTGCAAGATGACCAGGAAGCACAGAGGGAACAATCTAAGTCTGCATGAGGAAGGACTTGGAAAGGAAGCTGACTTTCACTAGAAAAAGAATGGGGAAGAGAAAAAGGACAGAGTAGAAACCAATCACTACACAACAAAAAATAGCATCACTTCCAAGTTCATCCTCTTTCTTGGTCCTCAAATCCAATCACAAACAAGTACTCAAAAGTCAATCAATACCCATGAGTCTTCCAACAAGTCCTCCATAGAAGAACGGATAAAAGGACTTGAGAACATCCTTAACTCTGCATCCTTTGAGTCTATCACCAGCTTCATACATCCTGCTTGTACTGGAAGATAACTGCACTGAGAAGAAGCAACTTACATTCATTGCTTCTGGCCACAGGACAGGGAAAGCACTCTGTCACCACCATACTGCCACCAAAAAAAAAGAGTCTACAACATATACAAATATTATGAACTTTGTGTATAAACCAATATAAAATAATAAAAAAGAGTAAAAAGTGAGACATTAAGGATCCTTGATGGTGCCATGGTTAAAGCACTTAGCTAGTAACTGAAAGATCAGTAGTTCAAACTCATCAGCTACTCCTTGGGAGAAAGATATGGCAATCTTCTTCCAGAAAGTTAAACCATAAGAAACTTTATGTAACCATTTGCTCCATGATATAGTATAACTTAGTTAAAGTCAACTTCATGGCAAGATGGCAATAGGTTTGGGTTTTTTGGAGAAAGAGAGAGTGAGTACATGGTGTGTGTACTGAATGGGGACTTAAGAACAAGTATAAAGAGAAATGGTTCCTCACTGAACGTAAGATACAGCAATTGTCATAAGGTGCTGTCAAGTCAAGTGCAACTCATAGCAAACCTATGTAATAAAAAAATCTGAACTCTGCTCCATCCTGCCCCATGCTCACAGTTCTTGGCACACAAGAGCCCATTACAACAGTCACCATGTCAATCCATCTAGTTGAGAGTCTTCCTCTCCTTCATTGATCCTGCACCCTTCCCAGTATCATGTTCTTCTTCAAGGAATAGCCCTTCTTAGCAACACACCCAAATATGTGAGAAGAAGAACAATCTGGCTGCACCCTCTCCAAGACATATCTGTTCATTCTCTTGGTTGTCCATGCGATGTTCAGTGCTCTTCTCCAAAACCACGGCTCAAAGGTGTAAATACTTTTCCTGGCATCCTTATTTATTGTCCAGATTTCAGATGAATAGCAAATAATCAGAAAGTCTATGACCTGAATTATATGAACCTTAGTCCTCTAACTGACATCTTTACTCCTTAATAATTTGGAGAGGTCCCTAACTGCAGATTTTCCCGGTGCAATATATCGCCTTCTTTCCTGAGAGCTGGAACCAAGAGTGTTAATGGTGGATCCAACTAAGATGAAGCCGTTGACATTTTAATCTCCTATCCATCCATCATTACACTGCCTAATCCTCTGGTGGTAAGAATCTTTGTTTTCTTAACATTGAGATGCAATCCATACTGAATGCTGCATTCCTTGATTCTCCGCTAAAAATGCTTCAACTCTTTTTCACTTTCAACAAGCAAGGCTGTGTCACCTGCATAATGCAGGTTATTGATGAGTCTCCCTCCAATCCTGATGCCACACTTCTCTTCATAGAGTCTAGCTTCTCGGGGAATTTCCTCAGCATTCAGATTGAATAGATATGGAAAGAGAATACAACCCTGCCACATTCCATTCTCAATTTTAAATTATTCAGTATTCCCCTTCTCTGTTCACATGACAGCCACATGGTCCAGGAATAGGTTCCACAGGAGCACAATTAAGTGCTCTGATATTCCCATTCTTCTCAATGTCAGCTGCAACTTATTATGATCCACACAGTGAAACGCTTTTGCATAGTCAATAAAGCACAAATAAACATTCTTCTAGAAGCAGAAGAAACACTAAAGATTATCACTGCCATCAAGTTAGCACTAGCAGTCAGTGAATCAAATGACAAATTTCATTGGGAAAAATCTGTTATTAGGGACCTCTCCAAAGTACTGAAAAGCAATGATGTCAGTTTAGATACTACAGTATGCCTAATCCAGGCCATAGTCTTCACAATTACTTGATATGCATAAGAGAGCTGGGCAATAACTAAGGATGGCAGATGAAGAATTTATGCCTGTGAATGTTGGTGCTGGAATATAGT
Organism: Elephantulus edwardii; assembly: GCF_000299155.1. Lineage (NCBI taxonomy): Eukaryota > Metazoa > Chordata > Mammalia > Macroscelidea > Macroscelididae > Elephantulus > Elephantulus edwardii. The sequence continues at coordinate 20,850,245 of NW_006399775.1, read as the reverse complement.
CTTAAACATACCATGGATCACCAAGAAAACAAGTAGGTCTGTTTTGGAGAGGGTGAAACCAAGTTTCTTCTTGAAGACTAGGATTTTGAAGCTTCATCTCACATACTTTGAATACGTGGCCAGAAGAGACTGGTCATTGGAGAAGAACATCAGGCTTAGAAAGGTGGAGGGACAGTGCTAGAGAGGAAGACCCTGGATGAGATGGTCTGATGCAGTAACTGGGGCAGTGGGAGTTGGTGTGTCAGAATTAGTGCAGGTTCAGAGCTTCTGGACATAGGGTTGCTATGAGTCACAGGTAATTCGACAGAACATAACAACACAACCACAGCCACCATCAAATTGTAATTGAAGCATAACTGACCTTCCACCAAGTTTTCAAGACTGTGAGTACACATGAGTAGATTGGCTATCTTTTTCTCTTAGAACTTTCAATGAATTTGAACTACCAGAGAAACTACATTGGGATACATCACCCTTTGTTATTGTTGTGAAACTGCGTTGGAATATATCACCATACCTCCCTAATAATATACCGTGTCTATAGCAGGGTGCTCTGATGCCTTCATGGTAAGGAGTTTTCTACCAGCTGTTACGCATGAGAAAGATAGGCACTCTCCTTTTCTGTGATTACTGCCTCTGAAAACCTACTTAAGAATCATCTGTGAGTTGAATCTGACTTGACAGAACATAACAACAACAATAATAAAGAAATTAGTTTGCAGATTACAGTGTGCAACCTTAATTGTGAAGGTAAAAGGCAATCATCGAAGAGTTTAAGACAGATGAGAGCCCTGATTACATTTTGCTTTCTTAATGATAATATTGGCTGTAGTGTAAAATAGATAGTAGCAGGAGATGGGAGGGGGAAGAGAAACACTCTTATAAAAAAATCCACACAAGAGATGCATAATGTCAGTAACAATGGGATAGCGAAGACAGAAGAGATTCAAGAACATTTAGTAAATTAGATAGTTCAACATATAGTAAGTGCTTAAATGAGTGGATGAAAGAAGGAATTAAGATGAGGCTAACTCATGACTCTAAGGCTTCTGACTGTGAAGATGAGCTGAAGGCACCATCATCCCTGTTAGAAAATTCCAGCGATGGTGATGATAATCACAACCTCTTAATGAGTCACTGCCTCCAGTCTTTTTCTGCTTCAGTTCATTCTCCATATTATCTAATTTTGGAGATTACTCTTTATGATGCTAAAATTGTCAAAACAATAAAACTCCACTTCCTTTAAAACTTGGCCTTAGAAAGGGAAATGAATACTAAGAAGAAAAAGGAAAAGGCAGAGGAAGATGTAAGGAGGAAAAAAATAAAAGAGTAAAATAAAAGTCATATGATTTAAGACAGGAAAATTAATTTATTATATCAGTACTTTTTATACTTTAGGATAATGTTAAAAACAGTGTTAATTTATATTTATGTTTATATTTATTGAGCCCTCTATATGAACTGATAACATGCTATGCATCTGAAATTTGGGCAGTGATTAAGGATGATAGAAGGAGAATTAATGTCTTTGAGTTGTGATTCAGTAGAAGAGTACTGAATATCCCCTGGACTTCCAAAAGGAAAAAGAAAAAAAGATTGTTGGAAAAAAGTAAACTAGAGTGCTCCTTGGAGGCAATGATTGTAAAGCTTCATCTCAAGTATTTTGAGCATATTATTAATAGGAGGTGTCAGTCCTCAGAAAAAGATATCAGACATGGGAAGATGGAAGGTCAGAGTAAGAGAGGAAGACTTTGAACAA
>NW_006399775.1:20839220-20845344 GCF_000299155.1 Elephantulus edwardii | reverse complement strand
CAGGGCTTTTCTTGGTTGGAAGTTGTTGGACTCAGTGGCACATAACATATGTTGTTGTTGTTGTTATGTGCCGTCGAGTCGTTTTCGACTTATAAGCAGGAAATATTATTAGCTCTATTTATTTTCTGATTCAGTTTTCATAACTCTTGCAGTGCACCTTGAGTTAGACCAATAGCTCACTTTCCAGTGTTTTTTCAAAAACAGTATGATTGCACAGAAGGCGAGTGCCCATCCTTCTCTCCTGGAGCAGCTGGTGGGTTCAGACATGTGCATTTAGAATAAGAATGCAGTACCTTACCACTAGGCCACAATAGCTAATTATGCTGTATTGTCATTATCGTCATAATTGAGGAAACTAAGACTAAGACACATTAAAGGATTTGAATAGACACACACTTTTACTAAAAGTCAATTAATGCCTTTCTCTTGATTGTTGAACACTGCCCAACCTGCATTTGCTGCTTTTCTAGCACTAATTTCTTGTATGGGCTTCTAGGTGAATCGTATAATACCCAATATATGTACATCTGGTGGCCTAGTGACAAGATGCTGAGGTGCAATGCTGAAGACATATGTTTCAAGGCAACCAGCTGATCTGTGAGAGAAGAATGGGGAATTTTTTTCCCGTGTGATTAACTGTCTCTGAAAACCTGCTGGAGGATTAGCTAAGGTTGGTTCTGAATCTACAGTACACAACAAAAATAACATATGCATTATTAATACATTTCTACTAAATTTGCTTCCAAAGTAAACAATTTAAAAAGAAAAAAATATTTAAAATAGATTTTATATAAACCCACTCTCTTGCAGGCCTGGTACTTACCCAGTTAACATATATTGTTCATTAAAGGTCCAAATCAATCTTACTGTGTGCTATATAAATTATTAAAAAACTAATGCTTGAATCAACCAAAAGAGACAATGTGGTTTTCCGCTGCTGACCTTAAAAAGTTTCATAGGCTTGGGGATTTAATATAAATTTATTATTGTACAGTTTTATAAATTAGAAGATTGAGAAAAGTCTCATTTACAGTGAAGGCATTGGCAGAACTATGCTCCTCCTGGGCTTAGTGGTGAGAAGTTGTGTTGCCAACCCAAAGACATTAGGTTTGAATCCAATAGTTCTCTGTAGGAAAAAGATGAGAAATCTACTTCCACGTGATTGACTGACTCTGAAAAACCACTGGATGGTCAGGTATGAGTTGGTTTGACCTGATGGTACATATCAACAGTGCCCTTAGTAGCAGAGAAGAGATATAGAAGGAAGATGACTGACTATGTAAGGCAGAAAGAAATTGAGAGTCATGCTACTACTAGCCAAGAAATACTCAAGCCATAAAAAGAGTAAAGAAATGAGGGGGTTGGGCGTTGGGTGAGGAATATTTTCTTTGAGTCTTGGAAGAAGTTATAATAATGATGATGCCCTGAATTCAGATTTATAGGCTTCAGAATTGTGAAACAATATTTTTTGTGTGTGTATTTTTTAATTATTTGGCCATCCATGCATACTTCTCCCATCCCAAATTCCCTCATAAGGCTATTAATTGCCATTAGTATGTTTTCTAAAATATTTTCATTCCTATCTCTTCTTTTCCTGCTCTCCCTTGCCCTCATTTCAATACTACTGTTACAATAATGGGCTTATGCAGTATTTGTCTCTTTGTGGCTGAGATCTTTCACTCAATTTGTGTAACTTTGCAATAAAAACCCTAAGAAGAGTACAGAGTGAGTAGACTTAGTTTTCTATCTCAGTCCTACCACTTTCTGGATTGTAATTATCAGCCCTTTTAAAATCCTGTGTAACTCAATATTCATAAAGTGCTTAATTTCGTAAGATTGCTGGGAAGATCAAAATACTGCATGAGATATGTCTGTCAGTTTGGTTAGCATGTAATAGATGCTCAGCAAATATAAAATGCTAAGAGTGGGGCTCACATATTCACTAAATGTAAACTTCCTTCTTTCTCTGAGCAAACAAGGTCAATGAGGTAGTGGCTCTTAGAGTAGCTATTGAGTGATTGAGCTTCTGTATCATCACATAGCTCTTGAAGTAACCAGGTCTTGGCTTAGCTTTTCTGCTTGGGTTGATAGATTCTTTAAGGTACTGTAGTCCTGATTTCACATCTGAACACTTCACCCAACACAACCACTCTGAGAAGGGGAACTGGTTCATTCTTTGCATAAATTAGCTGTACTCTTTCTTCTAAGTGTGCCCTCTCTCTGTATATACTTTATAAGGTTCTTTTTTAAAAAATTCTTTCTGTCTTTATTTTAATTAACTAGATACATTCAAACTGGGGACTGAACAAAAGCTGGCATTGTCCTTTGTGTCTCACTATGCCTTGAAATGAGGACAAAAGAAAAATGAATTTCAGTACTCTAAGTTTACACATGCTTCACTATTTTTATACATTTTTAGCAATGATCTGTTGAGTTCAAGGAATATTGCTTATTATAGCTCATAGCAGTAAAAAAAGAGAATGATAGACAAGAACTTGGAGTTAGCGAGTGCCCATATGTGCCAGGCTTTGTGCTACCTTTTTTCTGAATTTATTTTATTTAATCCTTGAAGCAATTATTTTACTAGATAAGCCAGGTACAAGTAGTTATTCTAAGTTATATAACTAGCAGAACACAGAGGTAAAAATTAAAACCTAGGCCTTTCTTATTCCAGTATGCAGGCTTTAGTCACTGCAAGTCTAACTTTACAAATTAGAAAGCTATGGCTTAAAAAAAGAATGGCTATTTTATATTTGATTCTCATGGGAGACCTCTCTGAGGAGGTAGCATTTAAACTGAGACCTTAAAGACATTGAGGAATGCAGATGTAAAGTAGTCCTAACTTAGGCATGATCCTTGAGGAAAAGAAAGCAAATAGACTGGATCCCATTGACCAGTAGAGAGTTATGGAGTAGATGAAGTGAGAGAGGTGATCAGCAGCAGTTACACCAATACTGGCCATCATAAGTAGCTGTTATTAGGTGTCATCAAGTTGACTGTGACTCATGCCCACCCCGTGAACAACAGATTTGAACCTTGCTCTATGCTACCTGATCTTCTTACTCTCTATCATACTCAAGCCTATTATGGTAGTTACTGTTTTTAACCCAACTTTTTGAGAGTCTTGCTCACTTTTACTGATCCTATGTCTTTCCCAGCATGTTGTATCTCTCTAAGAACAGTTTCTCCTAAAAATAAGCCGAAAATAATGAGATAAAATTTTATCACTCTTTTCTCTATGAAGCACTCTGGTTTCACAGACAGACTTCTTTGTTCATATATACTATAAGTATATACAATACTCTCTCCAACACTTTTATTTAAAAACATTGACTATTCTGCCACATTTACTTGCTATCCAAAATTCAGATGTATAAGAGGCAATTGAAAGGACCCCAATTTGGATGAGGTGCAACTCTCTTGCTTTCTAAAATTTTGGAGAGGTCCTTAACAGCAAATTTCTTCAATGCAACATGGTTTTTTGATCCATTTCTTGCTGCTGCCGTAGGTGTTGATTGTGGATCCAAATCAAATGAAGTTGACAACAACAGTAATCTTTTTCCACCTATCTTGATGTTACTAAATGGTCCAGTGGTGAGGATTTTTGTTTTCTTGATGTTGAAATGTAACCCATATTGAGGGCTGTCTTTGATCTTATGCAGCAAGTGCTTCACATCTTTTTCACTTTCTATGAACAAGACTGTATCATCTACATAGTGAAGATTGTTGAGGAGTCTTCCTCCAATATTGATGCCAATTTCTTTTTCATATGGTTTCTGTTCTTGAATTATATGTTCAGCATACAGATTGCAGAAGTACAGAGAACAGATACAATTCTGACACACACTTTTTCTGGATTTTTTTTCCTTTTTACCATGTGATATATACTTGTTCTATTCAGAGAAAAAAGTTCCAAATATAAAAAGGATAATGTGGCATTCATCATCAAAAATAAAATTTCAAATCTACCTTGAAGTACAATATCATGGGCTATAGGACACTATCCCTACACATACAAGGAAATCCTTTTAACATAGGCATTATTCAAATGTATGCACCATCCATCAAAGACAAAGATGAAGAAGAAGAAATTGAACTTTACTACCAACTTTTGCTACCTGAAATTCATCAATCATGCAATCAAGATGCATTAATTAAAAATAATAACTAGAAAGCAAAAGCTGAAAAGAAGACTAGTACTTACAAAATATAATCTTCGTGACACTTCTGAGACTGAAGATTGAATGAGAGAATTTTGTACAATTAATACTTTATTCACTGCAAAAACTATTCTAAAAATTGTTGGCAATGATTATCCACATGGACTTCACTTGATGGAATCTACAAGTATCAGGTTCACTACATTTGTAGGAAAAGGAATTAGAGAAACTCAGTATTAGTAAAAAAATCAGAGCAGGAGCTGACTGTGGAGCAGAATATTTATTGCTCATATGGAGTTCAATTGGAAGCAGGAGTGGCATCCACTTCTGTAAATAGCTTGCCTCCGGGAACCATATGAACCTGGAGAAAGGATGAAAATCACACAAGTGTCAAGGACTTTCATTCGTAGGGTTGTTACATGTCACCTATGACTTGACGGCACTTAACAACATAGAGACCAATTCGCCTAGTGGAATGAAAGTGTTGCTACCAAGCCAAAGGTGGGTGACTCTAATTCGCAGACCTATGACCTATCTTTAATTGTTTTTGGTGAAACATTTTTCTAAGTCGTATAGCCCTGGTGTGTCCACTTTCTGTACAGAGGTAACTTGTCGTCGCTGTGAAGCTGAACACTGTGACACTGACATGTCAAATGTGATGATGGTTACCCATGGTGGACAGTGTTTGGTGAAGCTCCGCAGTTAAAACAAGCTTGGAAGCAGGAGTGACATCCACTTCCATAAATAGCTTGCCTCAGGAAACCCTATGAACATGGAGAAAGGATGAAAGTCACACAACTGTCGAGGACTTGTGTTCATAGGGTTTCTATGAGTTGCCTACGACACGATGGCAACAGCATGGCATTCAAACTGAAGTCAGAAAAAATTAAAACAAGTCCACAATGACAAAATATGAACTTGAATGTATCCCACAGGAATTTAAAAGCAATCTTAGGAATATATGTGATTTATTGAACACTAAAGTCTGAAAACCAGACTATTTTTGGAAGGACATCATTAAAAAAAAGTTAAAAAAAGTAAAAAAATCATTATACAAAGAAAAAGTAGAAAGAAATTACTTAAATGGATATTAGAACAAAAAGAAGCCAAAATAAGGGGAAGGAAGACCTAGGTGAGACATCTGAAAAAAGATTTTAAAAAGTGACTTGAAAAAACAAAGTAAAATATTATAATGGAATGTGCACAGAGCTGGAGTTAGAAAACCAAAAGGAAAGAACATACTTAGCATCTCAAGATGACAGAACTAAAGAACAAGGTGAAACCTTGAGCTGTAATGCTGGAGGATTATAAAGGCAAACTCCTGAATAATGTACCCAATGTCTCATAGAATGCCAAAAGAACAAAGAAATCAGTCCTGAAGAAAGTGCAACCAGGATTATCCTAAGAGGCAAGGATGATGAAACTTCATCTTACATACTTTTGGGGGTGTTTTAAGAAAAGACATCATACTTAAAAGGGTGAAGGATAAGAGAAAAAAGGAGAAGATCCTCAACAAGGTAGATTACAGAGTGACTATGACAATGAGTTGTAGCATATCAAAGATCATGAGGGTATTACAAGAAAGGGCAAAGTTCAGATACTAATAAGTATGACCAATTCTATGGCATTTTAAAATAAAACAAGACAGAAAGACAAATACTGCATAGTGCCACTGTTGTAAAATGGAATTAACATTGGGGTTGGGGGTAGACTAAGAAAGGTGGGATAAATTATGTATATTGCATTTAAACAGATGAGGGAGAGAACTGTTTAAAAAGGATATATAATTAAGTATTATTATTGTCATGACAGGAGTCCGGAACAAAGGCTGCATAGTGGAGTGGACTTGGGAATAGGGATTGTATAGCAATGAATTTTTTTTTTTTACTTTTCAAAGAGAAGAGCAAACTGTGGTGGGGGGAGGGATGGGTAGAAAGAAAAGTGCAAAAATGAATGAATGGAAA
>NW_006399775.1:20824717-20839120 GCF_000299155.1 Elephantulus edwardii | reverse complement strand
TTAATAATAGTAATAATAATAATAACATGAAGCCACAGAAAATACTATTATTTGAGTAAGACATACTTTAATCTTTAATGTGACAGTTTTGTTCTCAATTTAGGAAAGTATTTGGCACCAAAGTTGCCCAATGCAATACATAATTTGATTTTTTGACTGTTCCTTCCTTAGATGTAATTGATAATTGTATATCCAAGTAAAATTAAGTCCTTGACAACTTAAAATTGAAGGAATACACAGAGTCACACAGTACTAAAAAGAATTGATTGACACTGAACCATTTCAGAAAGTAGCATATTATCAAGAACTAATAGTACTAAAGGAAGAAGCTCAAGTTTCACTGAAGACATTGGCAAAAAGTACAACCCCAGGAATTGGTGGAAAAGCAATTGAGATTTTTCAGGAAATAATTGCAACCCTGAATGCTCACCAGCCTCAGCCAATGATAAAGCAGATAGCTTCCTGGCCAACTAACTGGAAGAGATTACTTTTTCTTCCTATTCCCAAAAATAGTGATCCAATAGAATGTAAAAATTATCAAGCACTATCAGTATTATCATATGCAGATAAACTCTTCCTGAAGATTTTTCCAAAACAATTGGAACAGTAGACTGACAAGGAACTGCTGGAAATTCAAGCTGGATTCAGAAGAGGTCATGGCACAAGAAATAGCATTGTTGCTGTCAGGTAGATCTTAGCTGAAAGCAAAAGATACAAGAAAGATTTTTTTTAACTTGTATTTTATTGATCATACAAAGGCATTTGACTGAATCTCGCATGTCAAATTATGGTTATTATTGGGAAGAATGGAAATCCCTGAGTACTTAATCATGCTCATATGAAAATTTATACACCAAGAAGCAATTGTCTAAACAGAACAAGGAATATCTCATGGTTTAAAATAGTAATAGCAGGAATAAAAAGAAGGTTGTGATTGTTATTTTTAGGTGCTGTTGAATTGGCTACTATTCATAGATACTCTGTGAATAACAGATTGGAACCTTGCCCTACCCTGCAGCTTCCTCGTGGTCTCTGATATGCTAGTGACCATTGCTATAGTCAATAGTTGAAACCAACTAGTTGAAGGTCTCTGTCACCACGGCAACTCATCTTGTTGAGGATCCTGAAAAGGTAATAGCAATAGAATTTCTGGTGGCACTGTGTTTATGGCTCTCAGCTGTTAACCTGAAAGTTGGTAGTTCAAACCCACTAGACAAGCTACCAGAGAAAGATGAAATATTATTCTGCTCCTATAATTAGCAGTATTGGAACCTATATGGGATAGTTATAGTTAGTCCTATACTTGTGCAATGAGTTGAAATCAACTTGATTGCAGTGAATATTAAATTGAGTACATAAGTTTGTGCTTTCCTCAATTGTAATATATTAAAAATCTGTTTTATTTCTATTGTCATTTATTTATATATAAATTTATGGTCTTCTAAAATTTATGTTCATTTTTATGCCCAGTTTTCAGATGAGCAAAATGAGGTTTTCAATGAATAAATTAACTGCCTAAAATCACCCAGTTTGCTAAATTAGAAGCACTAATTCCCAAACATATGAAGTTTGTCACCAGAGAGTATTCTCTTAACTTTTTCCCTAAAATGTAAATACAATGGAGAGATTATCATAAGATTTAACAGCTATAGAGTCTCTAATGAATGTAACAAAAGCCTGGAGGATAAAACTTAAATTGGAAATAACTGAGAAAAGAATGTGAAGTTGAAACAATGCTTGTAAGACCCCTCTCTGAAAGTGTTTCATTGTGTAGGGGAACAATAACTAGTGGGAAGTGTGGAATCTGGAAAGCATTTTTGTTGGTTTGTCTCATTTTTTGATATAAGATACAAGATGGGGTTTTTTAATTATTATAAACAACCAAATAGGGAGTAAAAATTGTTTATTGGCAAAGTAAGACACAATTGCAGGAGCAAATTGCTAAGAAAGGAGAGGAGACAGAGATATAGAACTCAAGTGGAAAGATAGTCTTAAGGGGAGATCCATTCTAGCAGAAGAACAAAATTTGAATACTACTATACTGACATAGAGCTGGGGTTGGGGATGCAGACAGGATAGATATAACTGTAAAACCACAGATGGAAAGGCCTTGAGTATCCTCTATACATAGAAAAATGATTGATGCATAAAAAATTGCATTATTTAGAACTAGAGATATCAATGATGACTTAATAAACATTGTCTAATTTCCATTATTTCCTAGGTCAAATGTTAGGTAATAAACTGATAATGGTGCAGTGGAGGTAAAGGAAGGACAATGTTATCATTTTCTTCTAAAAAATAGGAAGACAGATTAAGGAAGCGTAGTTGGACTGCCAGAATTTCTGGAATGTCCTTTGAGATGTACAATCATACATTTAAAGTGAGACCAATCACTATATTATGTTTATCTTAGAGAATGTTTAATTGGTCTAGTACATGTTTATGGTTGGTGAGAATTTAAATTTAGCAAATGGTATGGTTTAAAATCAGGAAAGCTGTACGTCAGGGTTGTATTCTTTCTCTATACTTACTCAAACTCTACTCAGAGCAAATGATTTAAGAAGCTGGACTCTATGAAGAATAATGTGGCATTAAGATCATGGGAAGACTCATCAGCAATATGCAATATGCACATGACACAATCTTGCTTGCTGAAAGTGAGGAGGACGTGAGCACTTGCCAAAGAAGATCAGAGACTACAGCTTTCAATATGGATTAGATTTCAATATCAAGGAGACAAAAAACTTCACCACCAAGGGATTAGAGGCATTCTTCTTGAGAACAAGAACTAGGCAAGGATGAGCACTATCACCTCTTCTATTCAATACAGTATTTGAAGAATTAGTGAAAGCAATAAGATTAGATGAGGATTAAGAAGTATATAAATTGGCAAATAGGAGGTAAAATTATATCTATAAGCAGATGATATGATAGTGTACCCTCTAGTAAAGATTCAGTAAACTCTTTAGGGTTTAGAAAATTCTGAAGTTTTAGTGAGAAAACTATTGGACATAGTTGACCAATTTAGTAAAGTAGCAGGCTACAAGATCAACATACATTAGTTGGATTTCTCTACAGTGACAAAGAGAATATAGAAATGAAGCTAAGAAAAACTATATAAGTTACAACAGCTAACCACAAGATGAAATACTTGAGAATAAAGCAAACTAGTGGCACAAAAGACAAATACATGGAAAAATTACAAAATATCACTACAAGAAACAAGAAGAGAAATGGAGAAAAAGAAGAATATAGCATCTTATGGATAGGAAGACTCAGTATTGTGAAAATGTCTAATCTACCAAAGGCAATATACAAATTCAATGCAGTCTCAAAATAGATACTAATTCTATTCTTCAAGGAGATGGAAAAGGCTATTTCCAATTTTATTCGGAATGGAAAGAGACCTTGAATAAACAAAGAACAAGGTAGGTGGCATCACATTTCCTGATCTCAAATCTACTACACAACTGTGGGGGTAAAGACAGCATGGTTCTGGTATAGCAATAGACACACAGGTCAATGGAATAGAATTGAGAACGTGGAAATCACCTCATCCACCTATGATAAATTGATCTTTTACAAGAAGATGGAATCATTTAAGTGGGGAAAGGACAGTCTTTTTAAAAAATGGCATTGGCAAAATTGGGAAACCATTCACAGAAAATTCAAGCAAGAAACACATTGTACAAATTAAACAAAAATCAACTCAAAGTGGATCAGGGACCTAGAAGTAAAACCAAAGACTATAAAATTCATCAGAGAAAAATTAGGAAGAATTAGCAAGAGCAGACTTTCAAGCATAATGAAAGAACTACAACCAGAAGAGAATAAAATATATGAATGGTACCTTCTATGAATCAAATCCCTATGCACACCAAAAGACTTTTCCAACAGGATAAGAAGGAAAGCCACAGACTGGGAAAATTTATTTGGCAATGTCATATCTGATAAGAGTCTTATATCTAAAATTTATAAAACACTCAAACACCTCAACAAGAAAAAGGTAAACAACCCAATCACAGAATGAGCATAGCATATGAATAGACACTTCATCAAAGAAAATGTTCAGATGGCAAACATGAAGAAATGTTCAAAATCCCTAACTCTCAGAGAGACGCAAATGAAAACAACAACGAGATATCATCTCATCACAGCAACAATAATAGAGTTCCACAGGGCAGCAAACAGCAAATGCTGGTGAGGGTGTGGAGAGTTTAGAACTCTTAATCACTACTGGTGGCAATGTAAAATGTTATAACCATGGTGGAAAATGGTCTGAGACTCTCTCAAAAAGTTGGAAATAGAAATCTCTTTTGACCTAGTAATTCAACTACTGGGAATATACTCTAAAGAAACCAAAGGCACAACTCAAAAAAGATGTTTACACATTCATGTTTATGGCTGAATTATTCACAATAGCAAAGAGATGGAAGCAACCCAAGTGCCCATCAAACTAATGGTTAGAAAAACTGTAGTACATTCACACAATGGAAGACAATACAGCATTGAAAAACAATGAAACAGTACAACATGACATAACATGAGAGAGCCTTGAGGACATTATGCTAAGTGAACATCTCATTCACAAAAGGATAAATACAGCATAAAATCACTGTTATAAAATATGGCTGATGTGGGGGAGACAATTGGAGAAGGAAAGGTGAAACAGTGGAGTGATAATGAACAATGCATTAGAAAAGGTTAAGGGAAGAACTGTCTAAAAGAATTATACCATTATGCCTTGAATGTACGAGAACAATCTGTAACAAGAAGTGCATTGCAGGGTAGACCATGGAAATGGCAAAGGGGAGAGGAAAAAAAGTGCAATAGTGAATAAAAAAAATTAAAATAAAATTTAAAAAATCCTCACCACCAGACCAATAAGCAAGATTACAATAGATAAAGGGAAGATCCAAGTTGTCAATAATTTCATCTTACTTTGATCTACACTCAACACCCTTCTTACTAGCAATTAGGAGGTCAGGAAATGTATTCCTTTGGGCACGTCCGCTGTCAGACACTTGTCCAAAATGCAGAGGAATAGTGGTGTTAGTTTGAAGATTAAGGTGCACCTGATTCGGGTCATGGTCTTTTCAATCACTTGCTCTGCATTTGAAGCCTGGAAAATTAATAAGGATGACAGAAAAAGAACTGATGCCTTTGAGTTGTGGTATTAGAGAAGAGTACTGAATATCCTACATAATACCAAAACAACAAGCAGATATATCTTGAGGAAAGTGCAGCTAGAATAAGTCTTGTAAGCATGGATGATAAAGATTTATCACATACTTTGAGTATATTACTATGCAAGGCTATGCCTTGGAAGGAAACATCATACTTGGAAAGGTGGATGGATGAACAGTGAAAGAGAAGAAGACCCTATCAAGATTGATTGCCACAGCGACCACAGCAATAGAATTAAATATGTCACAAATTTACAGATGGTGAAGATGGCACAGGATAAAATAATATTCAGATCTGTTGTTCATAGATTTGTTATGAGTTGCTATAAGTTGTACTCAACAAACAGCACCAAAAAACAACTTGGTTGTAGTAGGAAAGTGAAATGAGAAGAAATGTTTGCAAAGCAGTGATTATAATTTTGATCCATGAAACCTAGTCTGGATAAGTAGAAGAGTAATAACAAAAATGGACAAAATGGATAGAAAGTGAAGATGATAAAATAAAAGTTCTTCCTGATGATAAAACAAGCTAGAGTGGGGACTACAACAGTAATTGAGCTGGACAAAGATGATGACTTAACAACTGTTGGAAGGGGTCTTGTTATTGAGGTTGACAATGTTAATAGTATACAAACACAAGTAAATGTCTGAGGGGGAGTGGAATAAAGATCACTGGAGCCTATTTTATACAGCAGGAAGAACAAAATGTCAATTGAATCATACAAATGTCTTTGAAATCACTCAGAATGTGAATAGTTAGAGAAGAAATAGCCAACTGTCAACTAAAATCACCAGTGCATGAAAGAGATTGATGAAGAGACATATTTAGTTGATTGCAATAAGGAAGAAGATTTATTGAGACAGTTTAATGATGTCATTTTCAAAGGAATTATAATTATAAAGGAAGTTTAAATAAAAATATGTTTAGAAGAATACAGAGAAAGGAGGTCATCCGTCATGATCCTAATATTATAAATAAAAGCATAGTAGATACAGAAAAGAAAATGACAGGGAAAATAGTTGTGGATGCTGGAGACTTAGAACAAGAGGCAAATAGGATGAGGGTTTTGATAGAGCAGTCTAACTCGAGATCTATGGTGATGACAGATATCTAAATGTGTTCCAAAATCTAAAATGAAGGAGCTAGGTAATAGTAGAAGGCTGAAGATACTGATTTCTGGAAAAAGAAAATATGAAAATGGATGAAGGATACATAATCATGTTAGTGGTCTTGAAAATATGCGAGAAAAAAAGTGAATGATTATTAATGATTATTAATGATTTTAGTATGAAGCGAATATCTAGTTTCTTTGGAAGTATGATTGTTGTTGTGTTGTTAAGTGCCATCGAGCCGCAGGCGACTCATAGAGACCCTTGACGCTTGGATGCCTTTCATCCTCTCTCCAAGTTCATAGAGTTTCCGGAGGCAAGCTATTATGGAAGTGGACGCCACTCCTCCTTCCACGCTTGTCCAATGGGGAGCTCCACCCCACTCTCAGTCCGCATTGTAGCGAACCATTAACGCATTTGACACGTCCGTGTCACAGTAGAAGTATGATACCATAGGAAATTAGAGAAGTTATCAGCTGGGAATATTACTGTCTTAGGAAGCTAGTATTATTATCTATTTTGAAAGCTCTCTTCTGTTTTACCACAATTCTTTGTCAGTTTGTAATGATATGGTAACTTGTATGTTACTACAGTACTTAAATGAATGACCTCAGTATCTCAAGTAGCACCTAGGTTACCATGATGGACAGGTGTCAGTAGACATAGCACATTAGAACAGACTAGGATGAAAGGCCTAATTAGCTACTTCTAAGAATTAATCAATTGAAGCCTTATAGTGACAGGACAGAATATTGCCGAGTATGGTGTTGCAATGGCCACCACAATGGATTTGCTCATTCCAACAATCATAAAGATGGTGCAGGATCACGTATTGCTTGGTTCTAGCCTACATGGTGTCACCATTAGAAAAAGCAAACAAACAAAACAACCTGATTAAAGACAAATAACAATTTCTATCCTAACTAATATAGTGATGTTGCATCTTTGTATAACTTGGACAGAAACTTGGGTTAGGGTAGAGTTAAGGTATTGAACAAAATGATGAGAAAGCATGTCTTCTCATGCATCAAGAGGTGATATTAGGGGGGGGAAAGCACATTTTCTTTACTATGTTTGGCTTCAGATTGTATGTTGAATACTTGACAGTCTTAATTTGTTCTTTGTATGTGTGATATACACTAGGAATACAGAAAAAAAATTACACCTTCAAATGGTTATATATTGTCTTCCCCTTCCTATAGGCAAGTAATATAGTACATGATAGGGGAACTACCATCTACTTTGGAGGAAGGCAATCCTGAACTTGAAGCTTCTCTAGTGCTACAGTTTAGGCGTCTGTAGTAAATGTTAAAAGTGCTTCTTTCCCCAACTCTCTTAGACCCTATCACATCAGTGGGTCCTTTCCCATTCAAAAGCTAAGTCTATATTTTTCTGAATGAAGACATTCTCTGAAGCAGCAAAAAGACCACTCTGTAAGCCTCTTGGTCAGTGAAAATCCAAAGCTAAACTAAATGAAACTTTTTTTTAAAAATTTGTTCCATCTCATAGAAATCCCATAGGACTGCTGAAAACTGCCTTGTAAGGCTTCCAAGAGTGTAAGTAGACATCCACAGCTTTCTCTCACGTAACAGTGGGTGTCCAGTTACTAGTTGAGCAGCTATCTACAGCACTGCCAGGTGTCCTTTAGGCCAGTTAAAATGGTTGAGGAAGTTTCACCATTTTGAGCAGTCCTAAAGCAGTAACTGGCAGTAGTCTGTGAATCATACCACAAACGCCATTATTCCTCTGGTAAGAAGACCTGGTGAAACAAGATTCTCACTGTTGGATTGAGTTTTTGTGACTACCAGAAGATCATAGTGATGTTGTTGCTATTAGGTCCTGGCCAGTCAACTCCGAGTCACAACCACTTTATAGGACACAGTAGAACTTCTCCATGGTAGAATTTCATAAGCTGTAGTTTTTATGTGAAAATACACTTAGTGAGGCAGTGGTTCAACACTTGACTGCTAACTAAAAGGTTGGCGGTTCAAACAGACTCTGCAAATACCCTGTGGAAGAAAAGATTTGATGCCTGGCAGAGATTTCAGCCTGGAAAACTATATGGGGCATTTCTACACTGTCATATAATAAGTTCACTATGAGTAGGAATCCACCTGATAGTATACAACAATAACCCAGGTCTTCCCCCTCAACCTAAAATCACTGGGTGGTTTTTTATTAACTTTTCTACTATGAGTACCACGAGGACTACATGAGTGTATGGTGTATGGTGACAGGATCATGATAAGGTATCTTTAAGATCAAGGAATTTCTCAGCATAGTGAAAAGTATATATGCACAACCAAGAGCCAATATCATTCTCAATGAAGAAAGACTAAAAACAATTTCTTTGCAAAAAAGGACTAAAGATACCCACTGTCACCACTTATATTCAACATTATACTGGAAGTGCTTGCTAGGGCAATAAAACAAGAGAAGGAAATAAAAGGCATTCTGATTTGCAAAGAGATGGCTAAAATATCGCTATGTGCAAATGATATGATAGTCTGCACAGAAAACCCCAAGGACTCAACCAAAAAACTGCTAGTGCTAGTAGACCAATTTAGAATTTAAGATCAATATCCAAAACTCAGTGGGATTTCTTTTCAGTAACCAAGAGAACTCAGAGAAGGAAACCAAGAAAGCAACATCAATTATAATAGTCAACCCCAAATTGAGATACTTGGGACACAAAAGACCTATGCAAAGAAAACTGCAGACCAATTTTACAAGATACAATAAGAGACCTAAATAAAAGAGGGAGGGAGAAGATATAGTTAAGAAAAAAATAAACAAACCCACAGCAAAATAATAAAAAAAACCCAACAAAAAGCCAGGAGACACTTTGAAGACTTTTAGCTGATTTGTTCAATTTGACCTTCTTCTGAAAATGTGATTTTTTTTTTTTTTAAATCACAGAATCAGAATCTACATTTGAGCAAGATCTCCACCTGAGTTAGTGTGTCTGGAAAGGAAATGAATTTTCTCATCAGGAAGTTGAACAGGAATAAACCAATTAGAAACCCTGGGTCTCTTCCTTTACTTGACTAATTTCATTCTGTGGGTGCTTCCTCCCAAATTGCTATCTATACTCAACTTCTCTCCTCAGTATCTGTTTCTGGGGAACCCAAACCAAGTTTCCGAATGTACCTGAGATTCTATTTTCTCATCTGAAACCAAGGGTCTGTGGTACCCTCAGCCTCCTTACAAGGTCATTTCAGCTTTAAAAAAGGGGCTATGAATATAGCACTTAGCATGCTGCCTGGCACCAGCTAGGCACGAGACGAGCATAAGATGTCCTTCCTAACTTCTCATGTTCAAAGGGGATCAGGATTTGTCTCAGCAGAGAGTCAAGAACAAATTCAAGAGGAGTCACTGAATTAGTGGAAACTGTAAAGATTCCATCACTCAGTTTGCAGAAGCCCAGAACTAGCCTAGCTTTCAGTAGTAGTACAGGATTTGAAAAATCACACTTTAGTTACTTGACAGGCTTGTGGTGATTAAAAGCTGGTATAATGATAAAGTCATATCTATAATGCTTAGTGCTACACCAGGCCCAGAGGAAGAAACAAAAGTAGTATTTGCCTAGAGCAACCACAGGAACAATGCACAAAGCGAGGATTCTTGCACATGGGGATAGCAGCTGCTGGAACTTCTTATTGAAAGGATATTGTCTTCAGGTGTATGGCTGAGAAGTTTGGTTTCCTGAAGGCAGAAGATTAAAAAAAAGAAAGTGTTGCTCAAGGCCCATCCTGCCAATCAAAATATCAGAAAAATCATAAACACAGGCGAGGGAGTTGAATTACTGATAAGCTTATTGGGCCTGAAACTATTGTATAATGAGCTAGCTTTATCTAAGTCTCTTCTAAATATGGTGCTGGACATTCTCAAAGGCTTCTATCATCTCTTAGTATTTGAATGAGTCCCTTCTCTCTAGCTGTCTTTGTCTTTAAAGAAATTTGCATGAAAATGTTACATCTAATACTTCTCCTGTTTCCTGGTTTGCTTGTTTCTTCAGAGCTGAACATTTTGCTGTGGTAGATCAGTTTCAGGCATTCATAATTTAAAATAAGCAGGAACGTAAAACAACTCAGTACAATTAAAAGAGTAACCTCTGCCTTCTAGAAACTGAGGAGTTAACTTGAGCTGCAATTATGTTATGTAAAGTGTGACCATGAGCTCCAAAGACAAGGTAGCAGGAGCAAGGGAGCACTGGAGGAAGAAAGGCCAAGGAACTGAGACGGATCATGAAATTGTGGGCTGAGGACACACACAGTGATGTGGAATAAGCCATGTTACTGGGAAGCAAAAGAATGGAGCATGCAGAGCCAAAGATTTTCTGGATAATACCGTTGGGACAGCATTTGTTTTAATGATTTCCATTATTATTACTGTTGGGTGAATGGTACTCCTTCCCCACCTCTTTCTCACTTCTGCTTGTCTGCTTTTGGTTCACCTTCTCTCACGGAACACTGTCAACCTTAAGATTAAAGTTGGTCAAATCATCGGCATCTCACTCTTCCTCATTGACCCAGTCCAAGTAATATTTCCTGGGCATCTACTAAATGCCAAGCACTGTGAACACAAAAATAACTAAGCACAGGATTACTCATGAGTTTATATTTTAGAATAAAATAGAAGAATAAAGCAAAATACATGCAAAAGAGTGTGATAAACACAATTGAACACATTTATTTTAATAATGTGTAGCTGTCATTGAGCCTCCATTAGTGCTCCAGTAATGTTCAGACTGTTAAAGTAAATGAATCCTTGAAAGCAAAGGAAGATTACAAAAGTGGAAACACTTGCCACACAGAGCAAAGAGCAAAGAATGCACTCAACAACTGGTTTCTGGAGACAGGTGTAAGCCAGACACCAGAGAATAACTTGTAATATTCTGATTGGAAACTGCAAGATGACAAAAGAGGACAATTTAGTGTAGGCTTTACTTTTTTTGGTGAAAATGTAATTTTTTTTTTTTTTGCTTGAAAGTATAAAGGTGTGCTGTTTGGATTGATTTGGCTTACTATGTGACTAATCTACCTTGAGATTTTTTTTTTCAGCTTGAGAGATCTAAAGCATGTTCATATTTTTCATTTTTTAACTCTAAGTCTTTAAAGACAGTTACTTTTTATTCAAGCAACAAGTTGTAATACTGAAGATTTCTACAGGTAAAACATTGAAAGATTCAAGAAACATCAACAGAAAATGAAATAAATATAGTCATCTTTTTTCCAAAAGAATTGCTGAACACGGAATCTTCAGGAAGTAGCATATGACTAATATTGTGGTAGTTGAGGAAGGAATCCAAGCTCCATTGAAAGCATTAGAAAACATAACTCACTTGAAACTCAAAAGTCATAGCTGACCTTCCAGTGGGTTTTCTTAACCTGTAAATCACATGGAAGGAGATTGCCCATCTTTTTCCTGTATAAGTAAGTTTCAAATTGCCTGTCTTTGAATAAGCAGCATAACTCCCTCCCCATTAGGCCACTAGAGCTCCTAGGCAAAAATTCTAAGGCTCCTAGACTTGATGGAATATTGAGACGTTCAGCAAACAGTTGGAGCCTAGAATGTGGTTACTAGTCTATGCCATGAAATTTGGAAAGCAGCCACTTGGTCACTGGTCAACTGAACCAACTGACTGGAAGAAACAGATGATAGATGACAGGCAGATAGATAGGGGTGTAGGTAGCGGGGCGGGGAGAGAGAGAGAGAGTGAAAAGATTGATTTTCTCCTATTCCAAATTATCAAACAATACTACTGATATCACATACAAGTAAAATCTTACTGAATATTATTAAGAAAAAAACAAACCACAGTTGGCAAATTACATTGACTTGGAATTTCCAGAATTTCAAGCTGAATTAGAAAGAATCTAGCTTGAATTTCTGTCAGTTCCTAATAACTTTGGTTTCAGAAGAACGCAGGACATCAACTACTAATATCAGATAGAACTTGGAAGAAAGCAAAGAGTGGCAGCATGATATTTGTGTTTTATTTACTATACAGAGGTATATGACTGTGTGGATTCTAAAAATTATGGATAGCATTGCATAGAATTGAACTCCCAGAACACTTAATTGTGCTAATATTAAACCTATACATAGACTAAAAGACAGTTGATAGAACAGAACAAGAAACTATTTCATGGTTTTAAATCAGGAAATATGTTCATCAAGGTTGCATACTTTCTCTATATCTACTCAATCTATGTTCCAGGCAATTAAATCAAGAAGCTAGACTATATGAAGAAAAATGTGGCACAGGGATTAGAAGAGTCTTCAACAACCTATCAAACTATACATCTTCTGTGAAAGACATCTAGAAAGAGGGGGGATTGAAAAAGGAATCAAAAGCCTTAATATTCTATGTGCATCAAGAGTTCTGGTTAAAAGCATGCATTTATTTTCCTTGTTTTTAACCCATAAAAGCTTGAGCAAGGGTCATATTACTATAGGAAATCTAAGTATCAAGAGATATATATCTTTTCTGATTTGGCCTTTTTATATGAGAACATTTTCCAGAGGGGGAAAAAGAAAAAAGACTGTATTTTGTTATCAGAGTGCATTTGACATCTCCATCCAGAAAACCCATTATAGTATATAAGTCCTAGAAAAACTATTTGTAGTTGGCAGAATTTAACAGAAATGGCATATCTCAGGATTAGAAGAGGAAATGGAAAGAGATCACTCAACAAATGGAAGTAGAAGTAACAGAAAAGACAAGCAGGACAAGGTCCGGAAGAAATAGCTGTGTGAGTATCAGCCAAAGAGAGAAGAGGTTTTTCATCTTGAATGGAGGATCCATTCAGATGAAGAGGTTTGGGCAGGGTCAGAAAAAAAATAAAAGAGGTAGACATGCATACATTTATATTGCAAATTTTCCTATAAATTATTGCCTTTGTTTTTCTTAACCCAGAAGTCCTTAATAAACAAGGGTCTCTTATCCACCGGTGATATGATGCTAAAATAGCAGATACAGTCCCATTAAGTATAATCTTCCTTCTCCCTTAAGATTTACAGCCTCAGAAACTTGTCTGGGTTCCTAGGAGTCAGAATCAATGTAATGGAAGTGGGTTTCAGGTAGCATAGGATATAAAAAGAAAAAAATATTATGAGATGATAGGGGGAGTGCTGGGTTCTGGAGCTGAAGATAATTATTCTCAAAGGAAAAAGAATAGTATAAAATAGTAGAAAAAGAATAGTAGGCTGAGCTATGAGTGGTGACTTAGGCAGTTATGTGGAATGGAGACAGCATAATATTTCTCAGAAACTAGAGATCTATAAAGACACTCTAACTGCTCTTAGTGTGTTATGTGTTGCATTGCTAATGTAAAGCTACTCTGAGGGACAAGATGGAACCTTCATCCCGTAAAGCTTTTTGGCCATAGAAGCCTGACAGTTTGGCCATCAGAATCAACATGATGGCAGTGGATCTGTTAACTGGTTGGATGATAATGACGAAGTGGGTTAACCTTCAGAGCTACTGTACCATTCCACAAATGAAGAAACTAAGAGGCAGAATACATTGATTTGATTGGTGGGTCAGTTATTTTGAAGGCATGCAAACATCCTGGAATTGTTTTCTTAACACTTATAAAAGTTTGACAGACTATACACTTCTCCTTCATAGTTAAGAGTGGCCTTAAGATTACATAGGTTGGGACAGTAAATTCTGAGGAGGAAATGAAATGTCAACAAACAGTCCTGCAGGTGATTTTGATGTTGATCTTTGGATTGAGTATAGAATGCTGTGATTAAATATCTGATAGCAGTATTATTGTGCACATGTCACTGAAGGGTACTGAAGGTCCTCCACATATCAGATGGCAATGAAGTACATGCACACATATATTCATGCATACAGAAATGTAAAAGATTGTTGTTGCTGTACTGTCAAGAAGAGTAGATTTATAGCAACCCTATGGATAGCCTCCTGAACCCTGCCCTATCCCACACCATCTCCATCATCCCTGATACCCTAGGACCTATTGGTGAAGATACCATCTCAATTCATCTTGTTGTGGGTCTTAGGGTAGAGAAAAGTGTGGAAAGATGAGTGCCAATAGATAAGAATTAGAAGTAATTGTGTCTTTCCATG
>NW_006399775.1:20771878-20820872 GCF_000299155.1 Elephantulus edwardii | reverse complement strand
TTTTTTCTCCTTTATCATCCTATGAAAATATAATATTTTCTATGCCTCTCTTTTTTAGTATATTAGTCTTCTTGCAGGGAAGAAATTTGTTTTATTCATCTTTGTAATTCTAGGGTCCTCACACAGTGCCTAGAGATAACATTTGGCCATTTGGTTAATGGCCATTTTGTTGAACTGAAAATTTCAAAAATTCAAGGAAATTTTAGGCCAGAAATGGGGGGGGGAGTAAAATCCTGGCTCTTCCAATCCTTTCCCCAGGTAGACAAAGCATGCATTGAAACCAGAGAGACTAAAGAGAGACTCAGTCTCTGACTGAGATTGTGTTTGAAGCCATATTTTGCAAGAGTAACCAGGCATATTTCAGACCATTAATCACATCAAGGTATTGGTTTTGCTTGTTAGCTTTCTAGCTACAGGGTTTTTAGTGTTCAGGCAAGTTAGAATTATCCCAGATAGACTATCTTTTACTAGGAGAATTTTTATGTCACTAATTTTCTTTTCACAAAAGAGTGGCTTGGGTGATTATCATATTCTCTCAAAACCAGTTTTTTCTCCTCTATTAAATTCAGCTTAGTGAAGCTAGTCTTGCCCTTTTCAGAAGAATGTTAACGTGCCATGTGTATCTAGCTTTCCTGAGTAGTTGTGATGTTACATACACTGTTAGTCATGTGTGGTTTGGAAGTTTGTGTTCCTGTTTTTATTCTATACTTTTCTTTAGTAGATTTATTCCATAATGATGAAGCTGGTGGGTGAGAGGACTAGGAGGCAGGAGTCCTGTGCTTCAGTCAAATAAGAGTTCCTTGATTTAAGCCATGCCTCAGACAAAGGAGTACTCTTTAACATCCACTGTCCTGGAAACAAAAGGTTCAATGCAATCTCTGAGAAAGGTTTTACTTTTATTATCAGCTGCATCTAGTTGAACATCAAGAAACAAATATTCTTAATGTTGCTTTATTACACAACATTAAGATAGATGGAGAAAAAAGATTGGAGCTGTCAGTGACTTTGCCTCCAAGAAAAACCCTGGTTTCAATTTCCCTAACAGACTTGTTTGTTCTCTTGCCAGTGCATTGAGTGTTTAGTACTCTTCTCCAGTCCTACAACCTAAAGGAATGGATTTTTTCTGTTATCTTTAATTCTTTTCCCTACCATAAATTAAAACATAGGTGTTTGTGAGATAAGGTACTTATGGTGAAATGGACTTTTCTGGCTATTTCTGGGAAATATAAACCTTCTTTAATACTTAACCACCAGACTTACAAGAATTTGATCATTTAAATCTCTTGCTCACAACCTTTCATAACTTCTTCTAGAGTTATTACTAAACACCTTAATTTGGACTTCCTGGTTCCCTGCTCTTTTAGCTTCTACATACTTTTTCAGACTCAAGCATTGATCCATTGATGTCTATGATTTTGTAATAACAGGGCTCCCTGATCTGAAGGAAAGTGTGATGGATTCACATCCTGGTTCTGTCACATACAAAAATTAGTAACCTAATAACAGCTAATGCATAACCTGTGTGCTATTACAGATACCATATAGTCGCTGAATCTTAGTCACTATGCATATAAATAAGTTCCTAATATCAAGTTCATATATTTGATATTTTGTTGTTGTTGTGGGTAAATGAAAAACTATGAAAGTACTTGATATCATATAATAAAGGATGAGTGAAAAGATCTTGTATAGATAAATAAAGGAAAATATTGTTAAAGTATGCTTCCATTGCTTTGTCAGAATTATTAAGAAAAAAGAAAATTTCACCTCAGTGTGAAAGATAGAAGTATTGTAAAAGCCAATGTCTTCCCGCAGGAGTTAAGAGAGTTTGATGTGTGCTTCTCTATGCTGGTCTGAACTGCCCACACTCCAAGATCAGTGCTTGTGATGTTGTCTTTTGTTGCTTTTGTATTTTAAGGATATCATGTAAGGAGCAGCAGCTTTGATTTAGGAAGAAAGAGAAGCTGGATTTTATTATCTAACCTAGTTGTAGATATCATTTCCATCCAACATGTTTGTTCCACCTGAGGAATCTTAGACAAGACGTTCATAGTTAAAAGGGAAAAGAAAGCATTTTCAAAAGGCCTTAGATCTCTGAAAATTTGACCCTTTTAAATACATCTACCCTGAGGTTTTGTACTGGCCACTTTGTGAAAGCAATGCACGTTGTTAGTGAATAGCAAAGACCATACTTTGCACGTAAACTTAAATACAAAGGAATATATAATTTTGCAGAAAGAATGGGATGAGTGTTTATACTGGATCAGCTTTTCAGTGGAAGAAAATAGGAAATGTATCCTAAAAGCTTTCATATTATATATATTATATGAAAACAGCCTTTCTGTTTGTACAAAATGTATTTTAAAAAGATCATAATAAATAGAAACAAGGATATTATGCAATGACACTTATGAAAATATTTCATTTTAAAAGCCCAGAAATCAACTAAGGTGTGCCTGATACAGGCCATGGTCTTTGCAATCACTTGTTATGCATCAGAGAGTTGGACAATGACTAGGGAGGATAGGAGAATTGATGCCTTTGAGCTGTGGTGCTGGAGAAGAGTATTGAATGTACCCTGGACTGCCAAGAAAACAAACAGATTCATCCTGAAGAGGGTTAAACCACACTACTCCTTGAAGGCAAGGATTCCGGGGCTTCGTCTGACATATTTTGGACAGGTTGTAAGGAGGGACAGGTCCTTGGAGAGGGACATCATGCTTGAGAGGGTGCAGGGACAGCGCAGGAGGGAAAGACCCTCTATGAGGTGGATTGATTCAGTGACTGGGGTAATCGGGATGGGTGTGTCAAAGGCAATGTGATTGGCACAGGATAGAGCAGGGTTTAGGGCTGTTGTGCATAGGGTCCCTATGAGTCACAAACGACTCGACGGCATGTAACAACAACAACATTATTAAATTAATCACTCAAACTTATATTTGCATGTAGATTTTGAAAAATTTTCAGTCATTAGAGATTATATAGTCTTTTGTTCTGCAACTTTAAGAGCAAGATTTGTTGAAGTGTTGTATTTTTATAAATAAAATTAGTTCTACCCTAACATCGACCTACTAGACTAGATGTTCATCTCAAGTATCAGTAAGTACTTCCCTATAACATTCACAAAATTCCTGTGGAACCTAGGTTCCTGTGGAAACTAGGACTTATGCAATGTTATAATCTAGGTGAGGTGTGGCATTTTTCAACATTTTGGGGATGTTCACCACCAAAATCCATCTTTTCCTTCCAAAGTCAATGATCCCATACATCGTATGAAGATATTTTTCTATAGTTCCTAGAATATGGGTAACTCTTAGGACAAAGTCATTCCTGAATTCATATGTCATTCTTCCTGATGATTTTCTGAAACTTGGAGGAGTTCTGTCAAAATAGGATGCACATCTTTAACATAGACCACCTAAGCTTTCCAAGCCTGAGACATCTTACTTATTCATTCCAGGATGGAATGTCTTCTACAGTCTCAACTCCAAGCATATTAAATACATCCTTTAGCCTTGAGACGTCCAATTTAATTATTTATTGTACTATGAAAAATTAAAAGCTATTTCCACATATGTTTGGTATATGATGCAAGAAGATGAGAAAAGGTAGAAGAAGAAGCTTGTATTTTAAAACACACAATGCTGATTTTTTTTTCCTAGCTTAAGGAAAAAGGAACAGTGACGTCAGTACTTTTTCCTGATGACCTAGCCTTTAATCGCCTTGTTACAGAGTTTGTTCTTAGCAGTCAGATGGTCTTACAGTTCTGCTCAACATGTTCTTTCAGTAGGACTCACTACCACTTGTTGACACCTTTCTGCTCTAATTTCAGTATGTGGAAAGTGGGAATTTCAAATAAGCTACTTCTCAAGTAGTTATTATGACTTGGAGTTACCCAGGGTCACAGTGTAACACAGGGGTTAGTATGCAGAAGCTCATCTGAGGTGATCTCTCAGGATTAACATCTGTTGAGGAGAAAATGGAAAATTAATTGAGCAGGGAAAGAAGATGGGTTGCAATTCACTTGGAAGAAAATCTTAGCTGTGCTGTTAATCCCCAACCTCGTGAGAAAGTCGGAAACTAGAACAGTCCTTAATACAACTCCAGTATGAAGGGAGGGAGGTATCCCTTCATCCCTCCATATGGGCCAGATATTAGATCCACTGTGGTTTCATAAGGAGGCACCATAACTTCTTTTCAGCTGAGAGAATTGCTGGGGAGTTCTCTTAGCAAGGTTACCTAACCAGCATCTGGGAATTACATGTTTGGGCCCTGAAAACCAGTGCTGGATAGCTCAGCACTGCATCTGTTTCCGCAGAAAATTGATACTGAATAAGCAAAGAGAAATAGCACAAAGTTCCTGACACATATTAAGAATTCTAAAACCACTTGTATATATGTGTGTCTAGTTTGTTAAGCTTGTTGGAATTGCATGCACACAAGTGTCAACAGTGATTAGTTTTGTGATGTAAGCATGGTTTCTTGGTTTTGCCCCTGTATATGTTTCTATGCTTTCAGTTTAATGGCCCAATCTCTATTGCCCTTCTAAATACTTGGTAAATATTAAGATATATTATAGATTTCCATAATGACTGAACTATGTGCTGTAAATTGCAAAGAGAAACAGTAATCTTTCCTCAAACTACTTTGCTATAACTGACTCATAAGTTCATTAATATCCACTCAAAACTTTTTAGAGTTATGTCCACCAAACTATTGCTGTTGAGTTGCTTCTGACTCATGGTGACCCCATGTGTGTGAAAGAGGGAATGTGTCCACTAAGGTTTTCAACTGCTTGTGTTTTGGATTTAGATAAGTATCTGTCTTCTGAGGTGTGGCTTTATGGTCCCCAAACTCCAATCTTCTCATTAGAAGCTGAGCTTATTAACCATTTGCATTACCTCAGGACAACTATTCATCAAGTTTCTAAGGGTATAAATCACATTGGGAGGAGACTGGCCATCTTCCTCCTGTTGAGCTTCCCTTGGATTCACATGACCAGAGACTTCCAGTCTTTGCGTTAGCAAAGCAGCTGTGCTACCTATTATGTCACCAGAGCCTCCCCACCCAAGGAGGAGTACTACATAAAAGTTTATTGAATAAAAATTTTAAAAATCAGTTTCATTTCATACACTGCTTACATCTATTTCTTAATCTACTTATTTATCATTACTTGTGTTTATTCATTCATTCGCGTATGTATTCAACAATCACAAAAGCATTCTGTTCTGTGGATCAAATGGTATTCTAAAGGCACAGCCACAATTAACAATAAGAGGTTCAGAATGATGTGATGACAGCTATCAATATCACTTGGGCAAATCAGTCAAACATGACTTAGCTAAATGATAAAGAATAAAGTCAGCACAGTAAAGATGGCAGAGGGAGCAATAGTATTATTCAGAACAGGTGGAGGTTCAGATTTTAGGACTTTTATCATCATCACTCAGGGAAAGTCCAGGTGCAAATGATAATATCGGAGTTAGTGAAGGTCAGATCAAAGCTGTAAGAAGCTCAAGTCTAACCACCTCTAACATGTAAAGGTCACCCTTTGAACACAAGATTCAAGCAATCCTATGCAGGGGTCAGGTCTGATAAGCCAGGTATACTTTATCTTTTTTATTTATTTATTTTTTAACTCTGTAGTATACAGCATGACTAGAGAGTACAGTCCAGCATAGGTTCTCAGCCTTTGAATCAGTTTTCATTTATCAGTTTCAGCATTGACTGGCTGGCACTTCTGGTTTAAGTACATTTCTAAACTTTGAGATCCAAAAGTAGAATAAGAAGCAGCTACCGTTCAGTTTCAGGGCAACAAATCAGTCAGTCTTGAGACCTGTCTTAAAGAGAGAAACAGATAAGACGTAGGATCCCTAAAGTCAACTAGGGACATGAGAGTAGGTCCTGGTTAAAACGTAAGAAAAACATAAATCAAAATTCAAGTTGATAAAGAAAGGATCAGACTTGCTGGACTAAACTAGAGAGAAAAATCACTCTATTGTACCTTTTAAACCTAGACATGAAGCCTCTTCCAGACGGAGGTCACTCGTCAGCAAAACAGTAGTAGTAGCAGTTGTTGTTATTAGGTGTTGTCAAGTTTGGTACAACTCATAGCAACCCTATGAACAACAGATCTGAACCCTGTCCTATTCTGTGCCATCGTCACACTTCTGACACACTAGAGTCCATTGTGGCAGTCACTGTGTCAATCCATGTGGTCAAGGGTCTTTCCTTCGCCAACCCTCCACTCTTCCAAATATCATGTCCCTCTCTGAAGAATAGCTACTCATAGCAACATGTCCGAAGTATCCTTGCTTCCAAAGAACATTCTATCTTCACACTCTCCAAGACAAATCTGTTTGTTGTTTTGGGGCATCCAGGAGATGTTCAGTGCTTTTCTCCAGTACCACAATTCAAAGGCATCAGTTCTTCTTCTGTCATCTTTACTCATTGTCCAGCTCTCAGATGTTTAGCAAGTAATTAGAAAGACCGTGGACTGAATCAGACACACCTTACTTCTCAAACTGACCTCATTACTCCTCAATAATATGTAGAGAACCCTAACTGCAGATTTTTCCAGGGGAATGCATTTTATTTCCTGACTGATGGTACCAAGGATGTTAATTGTGGATCTGAAGGAAGTGGCAAAAAACAAAGCCCCAGCATGCCAATTTAGAGCATGCCAATTGATATCTTTTAACAAATAGATGCTACCCTGGATGTGCTCACCACATTGTGCCAAGAAACTGGAGGACAACCATTTTGCCAACTGCATGGAAGAGAACTATATTTGTTTTCATTCCAAAGAAAGGTGATCCAACAGAGTGTGGAAATTATCAAGCAATATCATTAATATCATTAATATCATATGCAAGCAAGATTCTGCTGAAGTTTATCCAAAAACTACTGAAACAGCACAACAACAGAGAAGTGCCAAAAGTGTGGGCTGGGTTTAGTAGAGGCTGTGGTACTAGGGATATTGCAGCTAATATTAGATGGATCTTGGCTGAAAGCAGGGAGTACCAGAAAAATGCCTATCTGTGTTTCATTGACTATGCAAAAGCATCTGACTGTGTAGATCACAACATATTGTGGCTAACTCTAAGAAGAATGGGAATCGCAGAACACTTGAAACCTATACTTGGACCAGAATGCAGAAGTCAGAACAGAGCATGGAAACACTGTATGGTTTAAAATTGGGAAAGGTTCACACCAAGGATGTTCCTATCTCCACATCTTTTTGTAGAACAGATTATCTGGGAGGCTGGCCTTTATGAGGAGAAATGTGGCATCAGGATTGAAGGTAGATTAATCAGCAATCTGTGTTATGCTGATGATAGAACCCTGTTTGCTGAAACTGAGAAGGCCCTGAACTGCTTGATGCAGAAGTTCAAGGATTGCAGCCTTCAATATGGATTCAACCTCTATATCAAGAAAACAAAGATTCAGACCACTGGGCCAATTGGCAGCTTCATAATAGTGAAAAGATTGAGGTTGTTAACAGCTTTAGTTTGTTTGGCTCCACAATCACCAATATCCAGGAAATTAAAAGTTCAATTGCATTGGGAAAGTCTGCTGTCAGTTACCTCTTCAAAGTACTGAAGAGCAATGATGCCAATCTGGAGGCTAAGTTGTCCTTGATATAGTCCACGGTCTTTGCATTTATTTGTTTTGCATCAGAGATTTGGACAATGACTAGGGGTGGCAGAAGGATAATTAATGCCTTTGAGTCTTTGTGCTGGAGAAGAGTATTGAATGTTCCATGGACTGCTAGAGAACAAATAGGTTGATACTGGAGAGAGTGAATTCAGACTGCTTCTTGGGGCAAGGATTCTGAAGCTTCATCTTACATACTTTGGACTTGTTGCAAGGAGGAACCAGTCCTCGGAAAGGGACATCATGCTTGGGAGGGTGGATGGACAGCACAGGGGAAGAAGACACTTGATGAGGTGGATTGATTTAGTGACTGGCATAATAGGGTAGGTGTGTCAGAGATAATGAGATTGGCACAGGATAAAGCAGGGTTTAGGGCTGTTGTACATAGAGTCACTATGAGTCTCAGTCAACTCAGCAGCACATAACAACCAACAGCAAATGTATGATGAAGCTATTTAGAGTTTCACTCTCTTCTCCATCTACCATGATGTTGCCTATTGATCCAGTAGTAAGAATCTTGGTTTTCCTGACATTGAGATCCAATCCATACCGAAGGCTGCATTCCTTGATCTTTTACAACAAGTTCAAGTTGTCCTCACTTTCAGCAAACAAGATTGTGTCATCTGCATAACGCAGGCAGGGTACTGATGAATCTCCCCCTGATCTTGATGCCACACTCTTCTTCACAGAGTCCAGCTTCTTGAATAATTTGCTAAGCTTACAGATTAAATATGTATATTGACCTATTTTAAAAAAGACAGTAACAACCATGAGGAAAAATGTGCCTGCAAACAATTAACTAAAGGAGATCAAATGATAAACATTTAACCAAAAGGCAAAGATGAGAAAGCAAGGGATTTCAGGAAAACCAGACAGATAAAAATGTACAGGCAGAGTGAAAATGGTGAGTGTTGACAGAGACCTATTTGTGTATGAGTTATCACATGAGAGCCTAGTTTTTTTTATGTAAACTTTTTCATCTAAAATACAATAATATTGGAAAAAAATCACAAAATACAGAAATAATGCAGAGAGGGCCCAGGCACCATTTGCCCAACCTAACACTGAGACCTAGACAGAGAACTAATGTACACAAGAAATGACAAAGACAAGACGACGACGCAGACGATGACAATGATGACGACGACTACTACTAATAATAATGTGAAAAGTTCATAAGGGAGTTAACAATGAGGTATGGCATGATCTAGATTTTTTAAAAATAGCACTTCAAGGTAATATGCTAACAAATGGGATCGGGAGTATAAAAATCTTAAAGGAGGAGGTAAAGCTTGGATTGTGTTTTAAGTATACAGATGAAAGAGATGAAAATTTTCCAAATTAATAATGTGAGCCAATTTAAATAATAATACACTGCATGTAAACTGGTAGAAAAGTCATGAATTTTGTTTTTGTGGTGTGGTTTTGTTTTCTTTTTTAACTTTTAAGTGATAGGCAGGACATCAGTCATCAGTATTATTATTATTATTCTCTCCATCTTACTTGTGGGGCAGTTTTTCAGTGTTCATTGAGAAAGATAAGAAAATTTGTTTGTGCATTTACTTGTGACAAATGCATGTATCAGTCAAACTCTTTCTAAAATTGTGTAACAGTCTTTCATAAACACCCTTGACCTCTTCCGATTATATTGCTGGTTTCTTAGCATTAAATAACTACAGGAGAACCATTGGTTGAGGTCAAATCGTTTATCAGGATCAATAGCTTCGACTGACTCTGGGAAGATGATGTGCACTTTCCATATTGAAAAGTCAGAAGCTGTCAGTTAGCAGGAAACGCTCTGCGCTCAAATATTGGATGTCAGGGTAGCATAAAATGTTCATGACATTGTCCAGGGCCATCTTGAAAATTCTTCACTCTTTTTGTGTTCAAAATAGCCACTAGATGGCACTGCTATTTCAAAATGGATTGTCCTAGAAAAGAAAGGAATTTTATAGACACCATCTTTCCTCTTCCAGCTTGTTAATGTATTCTTGTATAATGCATCATATATACAGACTGGACTTGGTTCATCTCTTCTGAGAATTTTTTCATGTAGAACTCTCTGAGAGATAGTAATATCATTTTGTGTTCTTGTGAACATCACACACAATAATGCCTGGTTTTCTGTAGATGCTCAAATACTTTGGTAATGGCTGTTGTTACTCAGCACCCAGTGAACTTTGACTCATAGGGACTACATGAACCATAAATCTAAACCTTGTCCTTTCTGGTACCTTCCTCATAATCTCCACCATGCTCAAGCCCACTGGTACCATCACTGTGACATCGTTTGTTGAAGGTCTTAATCTCCTCCCACCTTTCCAATATGTCTTTTCTGTAAGGACTGACCCATAATGATAATGTGCTCAAAGTATGTGACATGAAATTTCACCATTATTGCTTCTAAGAAGCACCCTGTTTGCCCTTCCTCCAAGGCAGATTTGTTAGTTCTTTTGGAAGGCTATAGGATATTCAGGAATCTTCTCCAACACCATAATTTAAAGGTACTGATATTAATTTGCTTTGTTATTATGAAGATATTAGTTTCCTTAATTATTACCAATAATGTGAATCAAATTAGTACCAAGTCATAAGAATGGAGTGTATAGCTAACTATGATCTTAATATGATCCCAAGTGCTAAACTTCATAGATAAATTGTCAGATGAATTTTCAATGGCACATTATAGGAAAGAACCCTATATGGTCTATCTAAACACCCAAAGAGAAAATTAAAGTGATATTTAATTAGATCATAAAATAGTACACATCTCTAAATCATTTCAATTCTAGCTATACAGTTTTCTTGTAGATTACAAATCAAGAGAAAAAAAATTACATAAACAACTATTATACATTTGTTCAAAAATATATTGAAAACATTATTCATTGTCTTACCTAGTGACCTCTTATGTAACATCCCAGGAGATAAGTTTACATTAGAATTTAGTATGAGGAAAATTAAATGGAACTTGTCAACTGTATTTTAGCAGATTGTAAGAGATTATCTAACATATCATATACCTTCTGAGTTAGGAAAAAGCTCAGGACAAATATAACTATTCATCCCAATATTAACTTTTATGGCTAGCATATCCTTACGCTGCTTCT
This sequence comes from Elephantulus edwardii, assembly GCF_000299155.1. Lineage (NCBI taxonomy): Eukaryota > Metazoa > Chordata > Mammalia > Macroscelidea > Macroscelididae > Elephantulus > Elephantulus edwardii. The sequence goes on along the minus strand of NW_006399775.1, from coordinate 20,810,106 downwards.
TTTTATAGCTTGGGGCTTATAAGTTTCTCTGAGAAACCTTAACATGTATTTGATATTTATTATGATCTGTCTCAGATTATTTTTAAAATTGGTTAATGTATTGCTAATAAATGAGAAAGTGGAATAAAAGTCTTTTCAAAAGACTATGGTTTGGCAATGCAGTTAAAATAAGTATAAGTTAATTCAAACATTGTTTATATTGTTTGCAAAATCCCACAAGTTGGTATAAGCAAAGTAAATGAATAGTACTCAGTTGTTGTTGTTATATGCCATCAAGTCACTTGCGACTCATAGCGACCCAATGTACAAGAGCTCAAAACGCCATTATGTCCTGTGCCAGGCTCGCTGTCTCAAACACACTCATTCCCACCACCCCACTCACAGAATTGATCCATCTCATGGAAGGTCTTCCTCTCCTGCGCCGCCCCTCCACTCTGCTAAACATGGTGTCCCTCTCCAAGGACCATTACCTCCTTGCAACATGCCCAAAGTATGTCAGAGGAAGCTTCAGAATCCTTGAGTCCAAGGAGCATTCTGGCTTCACCTTCTCCAGGACAAACCTGTTTGTTCTCCTAGCAGTCCATGGTATAGTCAATACTTTTCTCCAGCACCACAGCTCAAAGGCATCAATTCTCTATCATCCCTATTCACTGTCCAACTCTCCAATGCATAGCACGTAATTGCAAACACTATAACCGGGATCAGGAACACCTTAGTCTCCAGCCTGATGTCATTGCTCTTCAGTACTCTTGAGAGGTCCCTCACAGCTGACTTTCCCAATGCAATTTGTCTCTTGATTTCCTGGTTGCTGTTACCAAGAGTATTGAGTGTGGAGCCAAGTAAACTAAAACTGTTAACTCTTTCAATTTCTTCACCATTCATACTGATGCTGCCAATTGGTCCAGTGATGAGAACCTTTGTTTTCTTGAGGTTGAGCTTTAATCCATATAGAAGGCTGCAGTCCTTGACATTCTGCAGCAAGCGCTTCAGGTCCTCCTCAGTTTCAGCAAACAGTGTTGTGTCATCTGCATAACGCAGGTTGTTGATGGCTGTTCCACCAACCCTGATGCCACATTCCTCCTCCGTCCTCCTATAGCCCAGCATCTCAGATAATCTGTTCTGCATACAGATTGAAAAGGTATGGAGACAGAATACACCCCTGACGGCCCCCCTTCTTGATTAGATACTAGTATTTTCAGCCACAACTTGTCTGTAAAAATAGTAATATGATGCTGGACACTGTTGCACCAGTAGTGTTTGAAATACCAGTAAGTCATCCACAGTTGACTTGTCAGGCAGACAGAAAGATGGACAGATTTCAGATGTGGTTTAAGATTAAGACTAGAAAGAAAGACCCTCTCAGGTTGGAAGACATTAAAAAAAAAATTCTTATGAAGATAGATTGATGCAGGGGCTAGAGTTAAGCACAGCTGAGGCTATGAGGATGAGACAGGGTGGGCAGTGTTTTGTGCTGTTGCACATATAAGGTTACTGTGTGTGAGAACCAGCTTGAAGGCACAAAACAACAACAATAACATTATCAGAGAAATAAAATATACCATGTACTATCAAGTCATTTTCCAAGGCATTATGCCATGTAGCGTATGGCAAGTTTGAGGAGATCATCAAAGACTCGGAGTGATCTCTGGGTTCAGGACGTGCAGAAAGGCGGCTAGAGGAGGTATGGCTTAAGTATGAGTTAAAAGTGTAAGGAGGTAGGTAAGCAAAGGGCAAGGAAAAGATTGGGAATACAAGTGAGAACCCACATGATAGCTATCGAACAGCCTATTTTTTTTTGTTTGTTTTTGTTTTTGCAAAGGATCTGTTATATAGTATGGGTGCTGAAAATCATAATCTAAGGCTTGAATCCAAGACTAAAATATTACTACTGCTAAGGAACTCTGGTGGCCTCGTGGCAAGAAGCTGCACTGTAAACCCAGAGGTGTTTGGTTCGAATCCACCAGATGCTCTGCTGCAGAATGTGGGACAATCTCCTCCTGTACTAGTCAGATCTGATTTGACAGTATACACACAAAATAATAAAATAAAATTTAGGAAAAATTAAAAAAAGAATTACTACTGCTTATATAGTATACTCTTTACGTACCTATAAATGTAATTGTGCAAAATTTAGTTTAAATCAGGCAACTCCTCAGAACAAATGGGCCTTGAGATAGAGAGCCTATAAACCAAACTTATTAAACTAATTATTAATGTTTCATTCTTCTTGGCTGATCCTTGGGTGCCACAAATAATTGAAAGGCTAGGTAATAAAATCCATTATTCTAAGTAGTACAGCACTGGTCTGTCAATTTGGGGTACACAGGTAATTTGTGGTTGCTGTGATGGTAAACACTGGGACTCTGACGTGTCAAATATAATAATGGTTGCTCATGGTGGACAGTGCTTGATGGCACTCTCAAATTATCACAAGCTTGGAAGCAAGAGTGGTGTCCACTTCCAAAATAGCTTGCCTCCAGAAACTCTATGAAGTTGGAGAAAGGTTGAAAATTATGCATGTTCAGGACTCTCATTTATTTACAGGGTCGCTATGAGTCATCTATGATTTGACGGTATTTAACAACATCAACAAGAAGTAATCAAATATGATTAACACATAGAAGGCATTCAAAATTCTGAGTATTGTTTTGAATTTAGCTTTTAATGAATCCAAATTATTGCAATAATGGTCAGTCAAAAGCATTTCAACTTTTATAGGATGTGAATTTGTTTTGTACCCAGGTTAATATCCCTAACAAATTTATATTTCCAGTTGGGTAACACTTACTCCTTTGTATAGCTTCATAGCTTTACTCTGAAAAAGTCAATTGTTAGAATTTCAGGGTTTTTTTTCTTTACATTAGTCTTTATTTTATTTTTAGGTAATAAAAAGTCTTAATTACCAGTAAATATATTTAATGCACCAAGGCAATTGATCATTTCATTCATTCAGTAGAGTTTCTGATGTTTTAAATAATTATCTATTTATATCTGTCATCTATCTATGAAACCTGTTTCCTCATGGAAAATAAAATTTCGTTCATTCATTCACTTTTCTTTAAACCAAATAGCTGTGATCTACAATTCTTTTTTCTTTTTAAAAAATTATTTAAATTGTTATTTTAGTGAAAGTTTACAGAAAAGTTAGATTTTTATTCATTCATTATTGCACATTTTAACTCCTCTCTCCATTCCCCAACCGACAGTTCATTTTATTTTTAATAATATTCATTCATTGTTGCAAAATTAGCTCCTTTCCTAGTCCTCTTTGCAATGTACCTCTTATTCTGAACTGTTGTCTTACATATAATGCCTAATCATGTATTCATTTTAAGCAGTTCTTTCCTTCATCTGTTCCAATGCAATGTTCATTATCTATCCATTCTTATCCTATTCTCCTCCCAGTCTCTGATAACAGTAGTGCTATGCAGTATTTGTCCTGTTGTGACTGAGATATTTCACTCAATTCTTACAGTCATCAATAGATATTCATCACTCCCCTCAGAACACATTCTTATTGACATTAATCATCTTTAAAGGAGAGAAGTCAAATTTCAAATGTAGATTGCAGGGCATATTATCTATTGTAATAGAGCAGGGCAATCTTCCATATCATTCTAGTAACTAACTATTCACTCATTCACTTGTTCCTTAAACAAGCATTTGCTAAAGACCTTCCATGTGCCTCACACTTTACAGATAACTATGCCTCCTTCAAGTGAGCATAGAGAAAAGAAAGACAGTACATTGTTTTGTGAAACCCCTGTTGCATGAATTATGTACTGTAGTTCTGTCCTAAATTCCAGTGTATCCATGCAGTAATAAAGCATGTGATTTTTTTTTACACCCATTCTATATGAATTTTAAGCTGTAGCTTTGTCTTGCATTCCAGTATTTCTATTGTATGAATTCTCAGTGTAGCTTTCTCTTGCTTTCTGGTTTTCCGTGTAAGAAAGCATAGGTTGTGTAATCTGCATTGCAAGAATTGTCAGCTGTATCTTTGTCCTGCATTCCAGTGCTTCCATATAAGAAAGCATATGTTGTTTTGTAAAACTCTTGTTACACAGATTCTCAGCTAAAGCTTTTCCCTGGATTCTAGTATTTCCTTCTACGGGTGGAAAATATTTAACAAATTAATGTTTATCTAGTGACAATTTTGTGAAGACTATCTTTGGAGTATATTGTAGCTGGAATGCAGTGATTAGGAAAGGTGGGGGTTTTTTTGGTTTTTTTGTTTTGTTTGGTTTGGTTTTTTTTTTTTAAGGGAGCAAGATTAACCATGAAATTTCAACAATGAAAAAAATATGAAGAGAATCAAACACATGTAGAATCAATTAGTCCAGGGGACTAATGGACCACACAAACTTCAACCACCACTTCTCTGAGACTAGAAGAATTGTGTGATGCTAGGCTCCCACTACTGATCATTCTGAAGGATGACCACATCAGAGGATGCTGGACACAGAAGGAGCACAATATGAAACAAAGTCAAGGTTGCAATAACGGGTAGACATGATGGTATAATTGAGAGTAGAGAAACCCCAGAAACTATAACTCTTAGTAAACTTTTGAGCTGGAACTAAATTCACCTGATAGCTCTACTTTCAACTAAATAATTCTTCTTCTTGTTATTTTGTTAGGCGCCATTGAGTCGAGGATGACTCATAGAGACCCTGTGAACAACAGCTTTGAAGCCTCTTCTAGCCCTCTGCCATTTTCCTTATCTGTGACATATTTAGGAAGCCACTGTGTCAATCCGTTGGATCAAAGGTCTTCCCTTATTTGCTTATCTTTCACCTTTCCAAGTATGATGTAACTCTCCAATAAATAACCTCTACTCACAACACACCTGAAGTATATGAAGTGAACCTTTATCATCTTTTCCTCTAAGGAGGACTGGCTGTACTTTTCCCAAGACATATATCTTTTTTTCCCCATTTTATTCTGGTTTATTTACAAAGTTTGAATACATTGTTTTTCACAAAAGATCCTTCTTGTTTCCTTTACTCCACTCATCCATTGGATTGTGCAACCAGTGATTGACTCCCTCCTCCACCCCACACCCTCCCGCCTGCCCATTCTCATCCCTCTGCTTCTTATTTGGTATTTCATGGGATATTCATTACTCTTCTCCAATACAGCAAACCAAAGGCATCAATTCTTATGTCAATGTCTTTTAATCTGCCCCTATAAATAATTTAAATAAATAATGGTCATCCTTATAATATGAAAATTAACATTTAATTAAAACAGAAAGAAGTTGAAAAGATGAATAAATAAAGGCTGGGAAAACAATCCATTTGAGACAAAGAAAGCTATTACACCCTTTGAATCTCAGTTTGCATAGATGTACAATGGGAATAATAATAAAACATGTCACATAGAATTGTGAATAATAAAGAAATTAAAGACTTTAGATGATGATGGAGCCTAATAATGTTGCTGCTGCTGTTATGTGCCATTGAGTTGTCTGTGACTCATAGCAACCCCTATGTACAACAGCTCTGAACTCTGCTTTGTCCTGAATCAATCATATAATCTCGAACACACCTACCTCCACTACCTCAGTCACTGAGTCAATCCATCTCATCAAGAGTCTTCCTTTCTTGCAGTGTCCCTCCACCTTCCCAAGCATGATGTCCCTCTCTAATGACTGCTCCCTTTTTGTAATATGCCTGAATTATGTCAGACGAAGCTTCAGTATCTTTGTCTTCAAGGAGCAGCCTGGTTTCACTCTCTCTAGGTTGAACCTGTTTGTTCTCCTAGCTGCCCTTGATATCTTCAATACCCTTCTCCAGCACAACAGCTCAAAGGCATCAATTCTCCTTCTATCAACCCTAGTCATTGTTCAGGTTTCTTTTGTATAGCAAGTAATTCTGAAGACCATGGCCTGGATCAGGCATACCTTAGTTTCTAGCCTGAAATAGTTTCTTTTCAGTACTCTAGAGAGGTCCCTGACAGTAGGCTTTCCTAGTACATTTTGTCTTTTGATTCCCTGGCTGTAAGTACCAAGAGAATTTATTGTGAAGCCAAGCAAACTGATACTGTTAACAATCTCAGTCTCTTCACCTTCTATCATGATGCTGCTAATTGGCCCTGTGGCAAGAATCTTTGTTTTCTTGATGTTGAGCTTCAATCTATACTTAAGACTGCAGTCCTTAACTTTCTGCAGCAAGTGCTTTAGGTCCTCTTCAGTTTCATCAAGATATTTATTCTAGCAAAGTTTATAAAAAATTGTGCAAGAATAAGAGAGGTGGATACTAGAGTTGATCAAGAAGTAAAAGACAAATGTAGCTGATGCACATAATGCAAAGGTGTCCATAGAGGCAAAGTGAAAAAAAGCTTTGTAAAATTCACTCTGTCTTTCTCACCAATGAGAGAAATGTTAAGGCTCAAGTCAATTCATTGTCACCAAGTCAGAAACAATTCATAGATGACCCTCCAGTGGATTTTCAGATGCTGTAACTCATACAGGAGATTTCTTGTCTTTCTCCTGTTTGTCAGCTCGTGGATTTGAATCGCACATCTCAGCGCTGTCAGGTCAACTCCCTGCTGACCAAGCCACCAGAGCTCCCTTAGTATTAAAGAGTGAGTAAATGTGAATGACCACTTACTAATCAGTGAATTTTCCTAGCCTGTCCTTAACCGCACTTCTTTTGACTATATAACTTGAGTGAAATATGAATATTTTTCAAAAATGTATCTGTTTAATGATTTTGCAATTTTTCTGTGAAAAAGTTTCTATGAAACTTTCTTTTATCAACGTAATGCCTGAAATAATACAAAGCAATATGTATCCATCCATCTCTAAATTGCTTTTGACCTCCATATGCCTGAGTTGTTATGTGTTATTGAGTCATAGCAGATACAGAAAATCCAGTGGAATTTTAGAGGCAGTAAATTGGACACGAGGAGATTTTCCTTCCTCCCCTGGGACAACTGGTAGATTTGAACTGCACGCATTTGGGATTGTATCAGTAGTTTCTTACAACTCAGTTCTCCTTCTGACTTTACCATGCTCAGCTATACACAGTTAACTCCTTTAATCTTTTCTCACCCAGTTAGTCCCATTTTCTTAATCATTTTTGTTCCTCCTCTCACAATTCCCTTGAAAATTGCTTTATATCATGGTCAATTTATCACACAGCCATTTAATTTTTACCAGGCACATAAACCCCTTGGTAGAAACAGCACTGTGAAGTGTATTTGCACTCACTGAAGCTCCTACTTTTCTAGATATTTTACTCTTTTGCTTATAGATTGGTTTATACATATATCTTAAAAGTTGGAAAGCAATTAGCAGAATGATGATGTGCTGATGGCATTTCTATCTTCACTACCTAATCTGAGACTCCAGGGAGGTTGATACAGAGAGCAGTTTAAAAACACCTAGACTGTCTGATCAGGCATTTTCATGTAATAGCTGATTGACTGATTCAAACCCTCCAAGCAACCTGGTCTTCTGTGTTAGGTGGTGGTACAGCAAGAAGTTTGAAACTGTGGACTATCAAGTTATAGCTCTCTATGCCACGCTAGGTCTGTACCCTCAACTAAGTGACTTAACTCTTGTTAGTATTAATGGTATCATTTGTGATATGGAGACAATGGAGATAACTCTTTGACATGGTTATTATAAAAAAGTAATGCAAGATTGATGAGAACCCTGTAGCAGGTCAGAGCTCAGTAAATGCTGGCATTATTTAACGTACAGTGAAGACACTAAAACCTACATCACAGGTCAGTAAAGAGATTAAGAAATGTGCTGTATAACCCACCTATTGCTATTGTTGTATGGTAAAGAACTGACTCATAGTTGACTCTTGGGTATGTTTTCAGAGGTAGTGAATTGTGCAAAAGGAGATGGTCCATCTATCTCCCATAGAGCAGCTAGTAGATTAGAATCCCATGCCTTTGGGTTGGCATCATCACCCTTTAACACTAAGCCAGTAGAGCTCCCTATTCACTCATACAGGGCAACATAAACTGCCCCATAAGCTTCCCTATGCTAAAATTATACAAAAGTGTACCAACAGATATTATCTTCAACAGAGTGAATCATAGATTACATGCATCAACATTTTGGTTAGCAGCCATGCACTTAACTATTGCAGCTCTCCTTTGTAAATCACTGCTATTGTAAAAGTTAACAGATGTTCACTAAATGTAAGTTCTCCTTTTTTCAACATATGCTTCCATGAATGCACTATGTAAGAAGTTAATTAATTTCTTTGAAAAAATATATTTTTAAGAAGAGATCATCAAGTGACTAGTTGAAGATACAATTAAACATTTTTTGGGTTCTTTAAGGAATGATAACTTTCTAAGATCCTAAAGAATAGAGGAAATCACAAAGGAAAAGATTAACATGTTCAATTAAATACAATTTAAAAATATGTTCAAAGTGAAAAAAATAGACCATAACTTAAAAATGTTTGCCTCAAGTATATCAGATAAAGGAAATTGTTGTAAATATTAAGTAAGATATAAAAAAGACAATGTATGTGAAAATGTATAGTTGTCTATAAATCATAATAAACATGTTTATGTCAGTAAAATAATGCCAATATTTACTGACATATTAGTCCATAAGCAACAGACTCTGTTATACATAATAGGCATTGATGTAATCCAGATACTGTTGGCATATATCTAAAATGTCCATGTAGATACTATGCATCTATATTAATGCAGATGTTAAATTCCTTCTTTCTGGATCTTTAGATCTCACCGTATATGTATGTCTTTGTAGTTGTGAAGTGCTCTCTAGTCTTCTACAATTCATAGCACCCTTATAAACAATAGATATGAACCTTATTGCCTTATTCTGCACCATCCTCACACTCCCTACAATTTTTTTTAATGTTTTATTTTTTTTTTTTTACTCCCTACCATTTTTAAGTCTATTTTTACAGTCACTGTGCCAACCCCTCTTGCTGAACGTGTTCCTCATGTTCACTGACCCTCTCTATTTTTCCTAACCTTATGTTTTTGTATTTCTCTGTGGACTTGTTCCTCCCACTAACATACCCAAAGTATACAAGCCCAAGTGTCACTACTTGTCTCTATGGAGCACTCTGGTTGCCTTTTCTCCCAGACTTATTTGTTTGTTCTTTCAGAATTCAGTGGCATATTAAATACTGTACTCCAAATCCACAATTCAAAGACATTGATTCTTCTTCTGTAATCTTTATTTGTTGTTCAACTTTGAAATACATAGGAAACAATTAAAAACACCAGGGCTTGAATCAAATACAACTTAATTATAAAATTGATATCATTGTCTTTGCTCTTTAGTACTTTGGAGGGGTCTTTGAAAGCAAATTTTCCCAGTCTAACATGTCTTGTTTTCTTAACTACTGCTAACATAGATGTTGATTGTGGATCCAAGTAAAATGGAATTATTGACAATTTCAGTCTTTTCTGTATTGTGATATTGCCTATTGGCCCAGTGGTGAGGATTTTTAGGCTTTTGTTTGTTTGTTTATATTGAGATGGAATTCATATTGAAGGCTGTACTCTGATTTTAAGTAAGTGCTCCAAGATGTCTTCATTTTCTATGAGCAAGGTTTTGTAATATTGCAGGTTGTAGATGAGTTTTCCTCTAGTCCCAAGATCACATTCTTCTTCATACAGTACAGCTTCTTAAATTATTTGTTCAGCCTACACTCAGAATAAGTATTGAGGAAGAGTATAGCACTTACACACACCGTTCCTGAATTCAAAACATGAAGTAGCCCTTTGTTCTCTTTAGACAATTAAGATAGGTCTAAGGTTGTATTTTAGTTCTCATGGACTTGTTTTAATTTACCTCACTTCTGATTGGAATTTGAATATGAAGAGTTGTTGAACAAAAGATTTCAAAGGGCAGCTCCAGAAGAGAAAGCAAAATATTAAAACAGAATTTGCAAAGAGCTGAATTCACAGGGAAAAAGGAAGAATTCACTGAGAATTTTGCCAGCTGAAAGATCAGAATAACAAATTAAGACCCTGAGTTGCAATACCGAGAGATGCTATGGGAAAAATCTTGAATGATCCAGGAAACATCAAAATAAGATGAAGCAAATACACGAAGTCACTGTACCAAAAATAGTTGAGAAACTACCTTATGAACAAGAACCAATGGTAATAAAGGCATAAGTACAGTTGTGTTGAAGACATTGTCAAAAAAAATTAAAGTGCCAGGAACTGATGCGATGAATGTTTTAACTAACAGAAGCAATGGGTATGCTCATAGTCTGTGCTAGGAAATTTGTAGGATAGCTCCTGTATAATGATTATAAGAAATCTGCAATTCTTCCAATTTCCAAAACAGTTGATCCTACAGAATATGGAAATTATCAGACAATATCAAATATCACACAAAAGTAAAACATTGCTGAAGATCATTCAAAAACATGTAGAGCAGTACATTATTAGGAAACAGCCAGAAGTTCAGGTAGGATTTAGAAGAAGCCATAGCACCAGAATATCATTGCTGGTGTCAAATGGGTACTGGATGAAAGCAGAGAATAATAGAAGAATGTCTATTTATGGTTATTAACTAAAGCATTTGTGTGCAACAAATAATGGTTGACACGGAGAAGAATGGAAATTCCAGAATATTTAATTGTGCTCATAAAAAAATCTATACCTAGACTAAGAGGCTGTTGTCAGAATAGCAAAGGAATACTGCAAAATTTAAATCACCATGGAGGGGAAGACCCTCTATGAGATGTATTTATTCGGTGACTGGTGTAATTGGGATGGGTGTGTCGGAGGCAGTGCAGTTGGCACAGGATAGAGCAGGGTTTAGGGCTGTTGTGCATAGGGTTGCTATGAGTCGCAAATGACTCGACGGCACATAACAACAACAACATTTAATCTGTATACTGAGCAATTCTTGAAGCTAAGCATTATGAAAAGAAATGTGTCTTCAGGATCAGAGTAAAACTCATCACCAACCTGTATTATGCACATGATATAACCTTGCTTGCTAAAAGTGAAGAGGACTTGAAATGCTTGCTGTAGAACATCAAACACTATAGCTTTCAATGTGGATTACATCTTAACATCAAGGAACAAGGGTCCTCATCATTGAACCAATAAGCATCATGATAGATGGAGAGAAGATTGAAGCTGTCAATGATTTCATCTTACTTAGATCAAAAATCAACATCATTAATATCAGCTTTAGGAGATGAGAAGACAGTCTACTGGACAAGGATGCTATCAGGACTCCTCCAAAGCACTGAAGAGAAATTACATCAGTTTGAAGACTAAAGAGCACCCAATTCAGGCTATAGTTTTTATATCATTTGCTACACATCTGAGAGCTGCACAGTGAATGATGATGAAAGACCAGTTTATGCCTTTGAGTTGTGGTGTTGGACTGTCAAACATAGATATATTTATAAGTGGAGCCTTAGTTCTCCTGTAAGACAAAGATAGTAAAACTTCATCTCTCATACTCTAGGCATGTTCTAGGAGAGGCGAATCCTTGGAGAGGAAAATCATGCTTGTAAAGGTGGAAGGTCAGTCAGTGAAAGACAGGAAGATCCCAAAATGAGATGGATAGATACAGTGACTGCAGCAATGGGTTCTAATGTGTCAGAGATGATGATGATGACGACACAGGAACTGGTGGTATTTAGATCTATGGTTTCTAGGGTTGTTATGGTCTTGGGTTGGCCCAACAGCATCTAAAAAGCAACAGAAATAGTTGATAGGCTCTTCCACAGCCAGCTCCTGGCATTGTTTTAAATGCTGATAATCCCTAGGAATCGACAGAATACTAACTGACATGTTTCAACTAACAGATGCTGTCTTGAACATGCTCACATCTTGTTAGCAGGAAATTTGGAAGGCAGCTATCTGATCAAAAGATGGAAAATATCTATATTTGTCCCTATTTCCAAGAAAGGTAATCCACGAGAATGTGGAGATTATTGAACAAAATAAGTTTGAAGATTAAAGTACACCTAAACAGCCCATCAATTCATAGCTTTATAGTCCATGTTCTAATTTTTTTCTTTTTGTATTATTATTATTATTAATTTTAATGAATGTTTATATAGACTTTGAATTTCCACTCATTCATTTTTGTACTTTCCTCACTGCCTATCCCTTCCTCCCAGTTTATTCTTCTCTTTGAAAAGTAAAAGAAAAATTCTTTCATGGTTATACAATACCTCCCCCCAAGTCCCCTCCACTATGCAGCCTCTGTTCTGGACTCCCATCATGACAATATTACCTAATTATATATCCTTTTTAAACAGTTCTCTTCCTCATCTGTTTCAATACAGTATACATTATTTATCCCATCTTTCTCAATCTCACCGCAACCCCGATGTCAGTCACTTTTTACAACAGTGGCACTGTGAAGTATTTGTCCTTTTGTGATTGAGATATTTCATTCAGCATAATGTCCTCCAGGGTCACCCATTTTGTATAATATTTCATGAGTTCTTTGTTTTTCAATGCAGCGTAGTATTCCATTGTGTGAATATACCACAGCTTCTCTATCCATTCATTTGTTGATGGGCACTTAGATTGTTTCCAACTCTTGGCTATTGTAAACAAAGCCACGATAAACATGGGTGTGCATATATCTACTTGGGGGGCAGTTATGGTTTCTTTGGGGTATATTCCCAGTAGTGGAATTGCTGAGTCAAATGGTATTTCCATTTGCAACTTTTTGTGAAAATGCCATACGGCCTTCCACAGTAGTTGCACCATTTTACACTCCCATTAGCAGTGAATAAGGGTTCCAGTTTCTCCAAAAGTTTGCCAGCATTTGTTGTTTGTTGTTCTGTTAAATTTTGCTACTCTTACTGGGGTGAGATGATCGTGTTACATTAATTAATGGATGTTTACAATGGTTTCTCCTCTTTTTTCTCTCTCCACATCAGCAAATGGAGGTCCTTCATCACATGAAAGATTCACACCAACCATGTTCTTAAAGTAGATTCTATTTTAATGAAGCAGCTCTCTCCAAGTCTCTGGGCAGGGTTTAGTGCCTTCCAATCTGATGCACTCGTCTTCCAGCCCTATATTCAACAATATTCTTCCATTATCCACAGAATTTTCAAAAGCCTCTTATTTTAGAAGTAGATAATCAATCTTGCTTTGTAGTCTTTGTTACTCTGGAAGCTCCACTGAAATCCATCCACCATGGGTTGCCCAACTAGTATCTTAAATATCGACAACATAGATTCTAACAGCACAGCAACATCCAAGCCACCATCTACGCAAACTGACAAACAGATGATAGCATATATCAATGTTGTCTTTTTCCCCCCTCTCCATATAAACTCTTATTATATTCTGGTAATAATTCCTCTGGAGCTCTCTCTGTACTCCTCCATATTAAACACTGCCTTTTACATTAAAATGACCTCATTCAATATATGTTTTGAATATATGAATTTGACAGTGAACATAAGATGTCAGAGGGTTGCTCAGGTCTCGTTGCAAAGCTTTTGTTTGGTTTGTATCCTCCTAACCCCATTATTCTCCTTCCTTCTTCTTAAGAACATATTCCTTTCTTTATCTTAAGAAAAATGATATTTTCTTTTACTCTAAGATGTAATACTTCCCTCAGGTGAACTTATTATGACAATTTCTGGACAAAGGAGACCCTCTTCCCAAGTTAATTCTTCTATTAGCCTCTAAAAGGATTAACTTTTCTCTCCTCTATTATGTATATCATTCTAAGTCCTCATGCAAGTCTTGAAAAATATGTTTTCCCCCATAATTTTAGTTTTTGTTAAGTGCTGTGGATTTGAGTATGACTAATAGTGACCCTATGAACAAAAGATCTAAACCATGGTATAGCCTGTGCTGTTCATGTAATTTCTGACATACTTGAGTCTGTTGCTGCAGTTACTGTGTCAACTCATCTTATTGAAAGTCTTCCTTTCTTTCTATGACCTTCCACATTCCAAAGCATGATAACCCTTTCCAAGCAATTATTCATTTGTTTTTATAGTATAATACTACAACCTTTACTCTGGACCACAAAAACAGTAATATACAAATAATTTGAGAAATTATTATATATAGGATCCTACTCTGAGTGTTTTACATGTAATCCACTTCTGAAATAGCTTGCCTCCAGAAACTCTATGAACTGGAGTAATGATGAAAATTACACGAGTGTTCAGGTTTTTCATTCATAGGTCTGCTAAGAAACACCTACAACTCAATAGCACTTAAAAACAACAACAACATAAAGTTCTGTTAGCCTAGTGGATAGAAAGTTATGCTACTAAGCCAAAGCTGGGTGATTTTAATCTGTGGCCCTCAAGCCTGGTTTTAATTGTTTTGGTCAAACATTCTTCTAAGTGGTATAGCACTGGCTTGTCCAGTTGCTGTACAGAGGTAACTCGTGGCTGCTGTCATGCTAAACACTGTGACAATGATGTGTCAAATGTGATAATGATTACCCATGGTGGACAGTGTTTGATGGAGTTTCCTGATTAAAACAAACTTGGAAGCAGGAGTGGCATCCAATTCTGAATAAGCTTGCCTCTGGAAACTCTATGAACTTAGAGAAATGATGAAATTTATACACATGTTTAGGTCTTTCATTCATAGGCTCACTATGAGTCATGTATGACTCGATAGCACTTAACAACAACAACAACTAATACATATAAAATACATTACATATAAATATATTAAAATAAAAACATAAACATCTAACATGTGTGATTCTTCTCATTTTTATGGCCAAGAAGCAGAGGTACAGAGAGATTAAACAACTTATATATGCCTATAAGTATGCAAATAAATTAACTTGTCTTTACACTATAGAAAATTATACTGTTGTTGTTGTGTAGCATTGAGTCGGGACCCACTCATAGCTGACCCTCCATTGGGTTTCACAGGAAGTAAATCACAGGAGTTGATTACCCATCATTTCTCTGCAACATTAAGGTAGAAGTCAATATTTATTAGCATTTTAGTTGAAGATTTAAAATATCATGCCATAACAAGCCTGGGGTTGGTTTTTCCCCTATAAAATTAGTTAATATTTTGTTTAGAAACAGTATTTCCAAGTAGTAATTGGTACTGTGATCAAATTGTGTGCTCAAATATGCAAATATATTTGATCTACTGATTCAAGTATTACCTTGTTATAATGGATTATTTGAATTGTGACTCCAATCTAGAATGTCTTTCTTCACTTCATCGTCTAAGGAGATCCTGTTCAACCTTCTAGCTCCTGTTGAAATGTTGCCTCTCTAATGAGCTCCCAAACTTAGTCAAACAAATAGAAGAGTTCTTGCCTGTCACTTGCAATAACATTTTTTAACATCAGCTATATGTTTCTGATAGCAAATATTTCACTCTATGATGGCTATATCCTTGTACTTAATGCCAAATATAGTATCAGCTTGTTTACTTGCAAAATCTTGAAAACAAAAAAAGCATAAAAGAACAGAATGAAAGCCTTTCTATTCTCCCCACTGTCTGATAAGCACCATCCAAATCCACTATATATACAGACAAATAATGAACAAGGAGTTGCACCAAATTTTTCAATAGCACATTTTTTTATATTTAATAATACACTAGGGATACTTGTTCATAGTAATGTTTGTGATGTGGTTTATCGTTCTAATTATGTGTATAATATCCCATTGGATGAATGCAGAGTCATTATTTAACTAATTTTCCTTTCATTTATACCTGATATCAGTAAAAATGTATAGCCTACTTAAACAATACAATGAACATCTTTATTTATACATTTTTCACTTGTATTTCTTTCTAGAATAATTGTCTAGAAAAAGTGTTGCTGTGTCCATTTATGTCCAAATTTTAGATTTTTATATTTATCAAAATGAAACATTTTCTGCCAGAAAGGCTAAATTAGTTAATATTCCCATGAAAGTGTAATAAACTCGCTCATTTCCTATGTCTTTGCCAAACTTATTGTCTTCACTTTATGAGTACTTACTTATTTCTCTGATTGTCTTAAAGAGGGCAAGGCGTATATTTAGAACATTTTATATTTAAGTATTTTTAATACATAAAACACTTGGCCAATGCAAACTTATTTAAACTGACATAAAAATGAAGGATATAAAATATTAAATCTTAAAAAAAATTATTTATAGTCTACACTGTAGTTAAAGAAGGGTTTTTATATTCTTCTGCATAGAACATTGAATGCAGGTAAATGAAAGTTAGATGTTTTACTCTGTCTCCTACCAGCAACACCTTGAAGAAGAACATACCAATTCTTTAAGTCTCAGCTTATTTCTCAGTATAACAGGCATAATTTTTCCTATAAATTTCTCATATCTGCCCTAATTTAATAAAACTATTCTGTAAAATCTTACTACTCTAAAAAATAATTAAAAGCAAGCAGTGTTGAAGCAGGATGCACGTTTCCCACCATAAGCAGAAATCAACTCAAGGTGCATTAGAGATCTGGGAGTAAACCCCACAACCATAAAGTTCATAAGAGACAAACTGGAGTCAAGCCTGGATGACCTAGTCTATGGTATAAAGAGATTGCCAAATACAGCCAGAACTGTAAAATCTGGAGAGGTTAAAATTGATAAATGGGACTTTCTAAAGATTAAATCCCTTTCTAGATTAAATCAAAAACATTTTCCAAAAGAATGAAAATAAAATCTATTAACTGGGGAAAAACATTATAAAAAATCTACAAGGCCTCCTTAAGAAAAAGACTGATAACCCATTCACAAAATGGTAAAAAGACATGGAAAGATTTTTCATAGAGGAAGATATTTAGATGGCCAACACATGAAGAAATGCTCAAAATCACTGACAATAAGAGTGTTGTTGTTGTTGTCGCTAAGTGTCCTCAAGTCAGATGACTCATAGCGACCCTATGTTTGAAAGTCTTGAACATGAAACTTTGATCTTTTCTCTAAATTCATAGAGTTTCTGGAGAAAAGCTTTTTTTTTTTTTTAAGTGGATGCCAGTCCTGCTTCCAAGCCTGTTTTATTCAGGAGATGCAAATCAAAATAATAGTGAGATACCCTCTCACTCCAGTAGCAGTGACAAAGTTTAACAGGTCAGCAAATGATAAATGTTGGAGAGGATTTAGCAAGAGAGCAACTCTTATACATTGTTGGTGCAATTGAAAAATGGTACAACCACTCTGTAATGTAGTTTGGTGTTTTCTCAGATAGCTGAACATAGAAATTTCATATGACCCAGATACTGCGCTACTTGGAATATATCCCAAGAAAAATTTAACTGAAGCACAAACAGTTATTTGTGCACCAGTGTTCATAACAGCATTATCACCATTGTGAGAACATGGAAACAGCCTAAATGTTCGACTACAATCTAATGGATTTAGAAATTGTGGTACATTCACACAATGAAATACTACACAGCGTATAGAAGCAATGATTTTGAAAATTACTAGGTAACTTGAGTGGAACTGGGGAGCATTATGCTTAGTGAACTAACTCAGTACCATAAGAACAAATATTGTATAAAATCATAATTGTAGCAATGAAAAGATAACTAGTAAATTATGTATGAGGATCCAAGGTGAGGAGGGTGGGAGCTGAGGGTTGAGGACGGGCAGAGGTGGTGAGGTGGAGAAATAAACATAGGATTGTACAATTTGATGGATGGAGGGAGGAGTGGGCAAAGGAAGTTGGAAAGATCCAATGTGAAAAACAATGTGTAAGAACTTTACAAGCAAACCAATACAAAGTAAAACTAAAACAAAATTTAAAAAAAAAACTAAACAAAACTACGCCACAGTTGAATCAACCAGGAGATAGTTAAAAATGCAGAGTCTCAGGCTTCTCAGAGCTATTGTGTCAGCATTTGCATTTTAACAACATCCTCAAGTGACTCGTATTAGTTTAAGGTTTGACATGCATGCATATAACTAACACATTATACACAGCAACAGACCAACAAAAGTGATGGAAAAATACTTATGAAAATGGAAATTATCAAAGCCTGGTTCTAATGTATCTCCACTCAACAGCTAGTTGAGTGCAGCAGGTTTTCTGAGGTTGCAAATTACACAAGAGAAGTTTGCCCATATTTCTCCTGTAGAATGGCTGCTGCGTTAGAACTGCCAGAGACACATCACCTTGGAGTTAGCAGCATAATTACCTATAAACTATGCAACCAGAGCTCCTTAATGAACCTAACGCTTAATAAACCATAGTTACTATAATTAGCTGTTTCTTTACCTTTGAAATATACATATGGGCTTTTAAATGTCCTTTCACTTCTTTGATTTATGAAAAAGTTGTTTTGTGATGCAGTCCATAGCAAGTTGCACTCCCAACTCAAGGGCTGCGTTTCTCTGGAAATCCAACAGATGGTGGAAATTATCAAACAGTATCACCAATATCACGTGCAAGCAAGATCCTACTGAAGATTATCCAAAACAAGTGGGACAGAACCTTGACAAAGAACTGCCAGATGTACAAAAGGGGGTTTAGAAGAGGCCCTGGCACTAGGGACATGATAGCCAAAGTAAGAAGGATCTTGGCTGAAAGCAATGAGTGCCAGAAGAATGTCTATCTATGTTTCATTGACTATGCAAAGTTATTTGATTGTGTGGATCACAAGAAATTGTGGCTAACCTTGAGAAGAATGAGTATCCCCAAACACTTAATTTTGCTTATGTGAAACCTATACTAGGACCATTCTCATCAGAACAGATCAAGGAAACACTGTATGGTTCAAAACCAAAGATCCACATCAGGGATGCATCCTTTCTTCATACCTTTTAAAGTTATATGAGGAACAGACCAATTAGGAAGCAGGACTTTATGAGGAAGAATGTGGCATCAGGTTTGAAGAAAGACTCATCAACAACCTGTGTTTCACAGGTGTTACAACCTTGCTTGTTGAAATCAAGGAGAATCTGAGGCATTTTCTGAAGCCTTCAATAGGAATTGAACCTCAACATTAAGAAAACAAAGATTCTCACCATTGGGCCAATTAGCATCATCATGATAGATGGAGAAGAAATTGAGATTGTCAACAGCTTCAGCTTACTTGGCTCCACAATCAATATTCTTAGTATCAGTAGCTATGATATCAAGACAAATTACACTGTGAAAGTCTCCCGTCAAGTATCTTTCCAAAGTCCTGTGCTCCTCTAAAAAGCAGCAATGTCAATCAAGAGACCAAAGTGTGCCTGGCTCAAGCCTTGATCTTTGCAATTCTTTGTTGTGCATCAGAGAACTATATAATGAATAAAGGATGATAGAAGAAGAATCAATGCTTTTGAGTTGTGTTATTGGAGAGGAGTATTGAACATACAATAGACTGCCAGGGGAACAAGCAGGTTTGTTCTGGAGAGGGTGGAACCAAGTTGCTCTTTGGAGGCAAAGATATTGAAGCCCTGTCTCACATACTTTGGTCATATGGCCAGGAGGGACCAGTCTTTTGAGAAGAATATCATGCTTGGAAAAGTGTAAGGACAGGAGAGGAGGGGAAGACCCCAAATGAGATGGATTGACAGAGTAACTGGTGTAATGGGGACAGAGATGTCGGAAACAGTGACATTGGCTCAGGATAGGACACAGAGTTAAGAGATATTGTACATAGGATTGCTGAGTCACATGACAGTCACAGACTAGACAGCACATAACAACAACAACCATGCAGTGGAAGAAAGATGAACAGACGACTTAACTGGTTCAATTTACAGCCTCAGAAATCGGACAAAGTGTCAGCTATGAATCAGAAGAGGGGAGATGTTTGTGTGTAATGGTTTTTATATTTTGGTATTGCCATGGGAGAGTCTGCTGTTAGGGACCTCTCCAAAGTACTGAAGAGCAATGGTGTCTCTCTGGAGACTAAGGTGCGTCTGATACAGGCTATGGTCTTTAGTCTCACTTGTTATGCATCAGAGAGTTGGACAATGACCAAGGAGGATAGAAGGAGAATTGATGCCTTTGAGCTGTGGTGCTGGAGAATAATATTGGGAGTACCATTGACTGCTAGAAAAACAAGCAGATTCAACCTGGAAAGGGTTAAACCAGGTGGCTCCTTGGAGGCAAGGATTCTTTTTTTTTTCTATATTTTATTAATTTTCATAAACATTTACAGAGATTTTGGGTTTCCATTCATTCATTGTTGCACTATTCTCTCTACCCTCCTCCCAGTTTGTTCTTGTCCAAATGCCACAGTGCTTGTCAAAGCCAGTTCTGATTAATCTTCTTTGTCAGTGTGTCCTTTGCCATTCCCTATCACTCCTCCCTGAGAGAGACTTCACCCTGAGTCATAAGGAAAAGGGGATGGCGTATTCTCTTAGCTACTTCCTGCTGAAAAGGGATGCTGTGGGTTTCAGGGTGAAGATCTTCGCTCACTACTCTAAAGGGGAGGCAAGGATTCTGAAGCTAACATACTTTGGAGAGTGGATGGACAGCACAGGAGAGGAAGGCCCTCTATGAGATGGATCGATTTAGTGACTGGAGTAATGGGGATGGGTGTGTCAGAGGCAGTGTGATTGGCACAGGATAGAGCAGAGTTTAGGGCTGTTTTACATAAGGTCCTTATGAGTTGCAAGTGACTCGATGGCACATAACAACAACAACAACAGCAATTTGTTGTTGTTGTTGTGTTTTATTTTCTTAAATACATCATGCAGTGAAATGAATGTGATTTACACTCAGTGATTAATTTAGAAAGCAGTGAAACAGAGAACCAGAAAGGACTGGATTAGATTCCTAGCACTGGTCCTGAACAAGTGGCATAATTCCTTCTAGCTCCTCTTGCTTCTTCTGCTTATTTTGATTTTTTTTTTTTATTTCCTAGTTTACCTGTACCACACCATGAACCCTGCTGGATATATATCAAAGGTTAGAAATAATATCTGCTGAGAGCTGCTGGTTGCTTTTATAAGCACTTGAGAGTTTTCTAGTGTGTATGTAGTTATTTCCTTTATTCCACAACATTTTATGAGCTAAAGCTTATTATCATCATCTACTTTGCATAAAAAATAAAACAGTGCCAAAAGGGCTTAGTTCCTTGCCCAAGACCGTATAGATAGAAAGAGGGAGAGCCAAGTATATGACACAACCTTGCTTGCTCAAAGTGAAGAGGACTTGAAATACTTGCTGCAGACGAACAGACTACAGCCTTCAATATGGATTACATCTCAACATCAAGGAAACAAAAATCCTCACCACTAGACTAATAGACATTATGATAGATGGAAAAAAGATTGAAGTTGTCAGTGATTTCATTTGTATCTATAAGCAACAACCATGGTAAAAACATTCAAGATATCAAGAGTGGGTAGATAACGAACACTGCATTGAAATGGATAAGGGGAAGAACTGTCTTAAAGGAATATGTTATTAGGCGTTATATGTATGGCAACAATTTGAAACAAAAGGTACATTGCAACTTGGTCTGGGGTAGGTGGAAAGGAGGAGAAAGGAAAATGTGCAACAATGAATGAATGAAACCAAAAATTTCTGTAAACTTTCATTAAAATCACAACAAAAATTTTTAAAAAAGAAGAAATCAAAAGACATGCTGCATTGAGAAAATCTGCCGACAAAGACCTCTCCAGATTACAAAGGAGCAACAATATCCGTTTAAAGGGTAATGTGTGCCTGATCCAAGCTATGTTGATTTTAATGTTTTTGATGACAATAACGAATCAAGGCCTTTGAGCTATGTGTTGTAGAAGAGTATTGAATATCCCATGGACTGCCAAACATATATATAAATCTTGGAGGCAAGGATGGTGAAACTTTAGCTCAGATACTTTAGGCTTATTCTCAAAAGGGGTCCTTGCAAAAAGGACCTTTCTCCTATAGAGAAAGATGAGGGTCAGAAAGAGGAAGACTTCCAACAAATTGTATTGACACAGTGATTTTAACAATGGGTTTGAACATATCAGGGATCATGAGGATGGCACACCATAGAACAAGGTTCAGATCTGTTGTTCGGAGGGTAGCTCTGAATCCTAGTTGCCTTGATGACACCTAACAGCAAGCAACACAATCTCAGTGCCTTTTTCTTTTTTTCTTCCCTTTTCTCCTCCCCTCTGTTTCTTTTCTGCCTCTCCCATCTCCTCTTCCTGATCTTGATTTCCTTTTCTGCACCTTCTCTCTCCCTTTTGCTCTACCTCTAATCCTCTTTCTCTCTCCATTCTTTATTTCCTTTTTTAAAAAATATTCCTCCTTTATACAATAACGTGCAAATATAAATTTTAGAAATTTTAGGCTCTTCCAAGTGCCAATCCTCAGTTAGCATCTTCTAGATAATTTTTATTGTTCCATTCATATCTCATATTTTCTACCTTTTTGCCTTATCTTCCATTCTGGTATTCAATTCTTGGATCAACAATAGTACACATGAACCTTGTGTGGCTTCATCAGAAAGTATGACAGATATCACTGATCTAGAATTGTTGTCCTCTTTACTATTTAATGTTTAGCAAGGATTGTAATAATGTTTTTAAAATAATATTTGTTTTTAATACAGTATCTTGCATTTGGACAGTATGAATCAACATCCTTAAACTTGTTACCTGTATTAACTCATTTTATCTCTGTAATTTACATCATGCTATAGTCATCCTCAACTTGCAAATGACAACACAAACAGCATACTTTGTCACTTGGTCAAGGTGACGCATATGATGAGGCTGAAATTCAACCCCAGGAAGTCCAATTGTTGAATCCATGCATTTAACCGTTATGGTCAACTGTTTGTTCCTTGATTCTTAAAACTGTGCTGAGAGAAATGAATAGTAAGGTATGGGGTTTATTCTATAGGTGTTGAAACAAACTCAGAGATGATATATGATTTAGCAGAACTCACAGTTTGCTGGTTGCACAGCTGAGGTTAAGTTCCAACTGAGCTACGTCTTCTGACTCTATGCAAATGTCTTGCATGATGAAGAGACAGGACAGAAACTCAGGTCAAACTGCCAGTTAACAATGCAGCTCTGATGGCTTAGTGGTAACGAGTAGCACTGCTGACCCCAAGGCGTGTGGTTCCAACCCATCAGCTGCTCTGTGGAAGAAAGTTGGCAGATCTTCTCCAATACAATATACAGCCTCTGAAAACATGCTGCATGATTGACTATGAGTCAATTCCAACTCAATTTCATGTAACAACATCAAGAAGTTTGAAAGGAAACTTGGGGTCCAAACAAACCCTAAGAAAAGAAACCTGAGATATCATATTGGGTTTGACTTGTCAGTATTGCAACTGCATATAGTCTCAGAAAATCCATTCTGCCATCATCAGTTTTAACACTGCATCTGGAATTGTGTTTGACTCAGAATTTGCAATGCAAAGTGTGTTTTTGTTTTCAGTTACAATTTCTCCTATTCACACCCTCTGCTGTCATTCTGAATAGTCTGACCTTTCCACTTCACATCTGTCTAGTGAGGCTGCTTTGAAAGTTGAGGAGTGGGGTAGGGGGGATCAAAAACAACAAAAACGCAACTTCCAGTGACTCTACCAAAATCCCTGTTCTCTGTGATATGTTGAGACTGCTAATGTTTCACTTGTGTTTCCTAATTATTCAGTCATTTGTTTCTTCTCATAGTTCTAAAAATCTATTCTCTCTCCCCATTTTCCAGATCATGTAGCTTGTAAATGCTTTCCATTCATCTTTTATGTGAAACTCTAATTTGTTCCCAAAGTGCCAGCTGTCAGCATTTTGAAACTCAATGTTTGATTTAAAAAATTATATTTTCCTTGTCTTTTTTAGTTAAAAAGACAGAAGGGTATTTGTTTAACATTAATAACAAAAATTGCCTTTAAAATTGACAAAGCGTTTCCCTCATTTAATCTCTGATTTTGTTTTTAGTATAAAATAATCAGGGAAACTTTATCATTCTTTTTCGTTTTAATAAATGTAAAACAAAAAGTTCAGAGACATTAAATCAAAGAAATTAAAAGAAGATTTCTAGGTCCTTCCCAATCATTTTCTGTAGACTAAAGGAAGAGAGAGTAGTCTGACTCCTTGTTGTCCTTCTTACTTCTGTTAAAGTTAAACAAATGCATATTAGTTGTTGCTAGTATTAGTCTAACACACACAAAAATCTAAGATGAAGCCCAGTTTTAGTCTAACACACATAGAACTTTCATGAACTCATGTTAGAATTTCATGACAATTCCATGTGTGTTAGACTAGAACTGCGCTTCATCTTAGATTTTTTTCTCCAGGTATTATTCAGTAGTCATGAACAGCCAAGTATTTGATTAACAGCTAAGTATTTAACTATTTGCGTTAGACAAGGAGTACAAAACTTGATCATAATAAAGTTTGACCAAATAGCTTATATACCTAGTGATTAGAATTAGGTGAATAAAGATTATGTTATTCACACTTAAAATCAAATGTAAAATTGGGATAAAGCAAGAATCTAGAGTTAAACATTAGGCACATATAGTCTCATCAAATGTTTACATAATTTATAAAAACAAAACCAACTACCAAAAGCAACATTTTCTTTGAGGGACTTGAAATCATGATAAACCCAAAAGGCAGACATGTTAATCCTGATTTTAGAGATTCAGTATTTGTGGAATAGAATTAACTTGACTATAACCAACAATAGAGATCTAATAAGAAGTGAATAATGAGATATTTAACAGACACAGAGAATGTGGAGTTGTTAATTGGCAATTGTTTTTGAGAATCCGAAGGTCAGAGTTTGGGAGATACTTTTAGTTTTTATGCTGTCCTTATTCTGCAAATGATGTACCATCTTCTTTTGAGTTAAAAAAAAACAAAAAAAAAACACTGATCCAAGAACGTATTATTAGGCTCTCCAATGTCCTTAATATATTCCGTGATAACAATTTAATGCATTTGGACTATATAAAGACCAAAATGTTTCTTTGCAATCTAAAGAAATAGTCTTTCCTGAATAGTAAGAAGTAGCAGGCTAAGAATGAATGAGGCTACTGATCACAATTGGATATAGTGTTCAGAGACTCTACTGAGCTATACTGGGCCCTGGTTCTCTGAGAAAGTGGGCTAGTGTGAGAAACTGACGTCAGGAAACTCTACACTCTTCTCTCTCTTTTTTCTCTGAAACTTGGGCACCACAGTGGAACACAGATGGTTGGACCAGAGTATACCTAGGATTCTAGCAGTCTAGTTAGTGGGCCTGTGTGCAGTAAAGAGAACCCTTGGCAGGTGTTACTTTTTCTGCATTTATTATTTTAACCTGAAAAAAGAGACCATGAAGAGAGTACTTTTTTCTTCTCCGTAGGAAGAGAAGTGAGTATTAAATGACTATTTTTAATTATTTCAAAGAATAAGGTAGCAAGACAATTAGTAACCTTAAAACCTGACAAAGCTGCAAACCCTGATGAATTACATAACTTCATTCTGAAGGGAATAATGAGGGAATGGGAAAGCTCATTGGCAGAGAACTTGGCAGGTTAGGAACACAGTAGTTGAGCTCTTGCTCGAGCTTGATAAACCCCACATACAAGTGCTAAATATTTTTCAAATTTCATTAGAAACCAGAATGGAATTCAGGGTTCATTTATTAAGTCAAAGGATGCCTTGGGTTTTTTGTTTGTTTGTTTGTTTGTTTTTGATTCTTTTTAATTATTGTCTGTGAAAATAGAGCTTTTTCACTTTCCAAGTCTGGGTTATTGCATTTATTTAAGATTCTTCCTATTCTGTCTTTATATTCTGGTTAATGTAATTTTCTTTTCTTGTGTACCTCCATTAGATTATGAGTTCTTTCATAGCAAGTTACTATTTTTGTAGTATCAGATATGGTGATTGGAACAGAGCTGGTACTCAGTAAATGTTTTCAGAATGTTTGCATGAATGAAGAGTTTCAAATTTTGACCTCATTTCTTAATAGGACTCATAAGGAATGTGGAATTTTGGAGGAACAGGAGAGAATATTCTGAATGCCATTTTTGAATTAACTATCTTGAAAATCTTTGCTCTATAAGAATTAGACCAAACCTCATCGGACACTAAGAATAGGATGACCTTTGCAAAAGAAGTTTGAGAAGAAAAAACCCAAGATAAAAATATAATTACTATGTGCATTAAGTATTCTTCACGTAAATGCAAATTATAAATGTAAGGCTAGAAAATAGCTGATTTTGATGTAAGTCTTAATTTATGAAAACCCAGTACTCTTAAGTCAATTCTGACTCCCATTAGGCCTCCATCAGGTTTCTGCAGTTGTAAACCTTTAAGGAACAAGATTGCCTAACATCAGAGTAGCTGATGAGTTGGAAACACTCACCTTTTGATTGTTGTATGTGCTGTTGAGTCAACTGTGACTCATAGTGACCCTATGTACAATAGCTCTGAAACCTGCCCGATCCAGAGCCAGTCTCACTGTATCTGACACATTTAACCCTATTATCTCAGTTATGGTATCAATCCATCTTATCCTGGGTCTTCTTCTCCTGTGCTGTCCTTCCACCCTTCAAAGCATGATGTCCTTCTCCAAGGAGAGGAACCTCCTTGCAACACACCCAAAGTATGTGAGACAAAGCTTCAAAATCCTTGCCTCCAAGGAGGAACTTGACTTCATCTTCTCCAGGACAGACCTGTTTGTTCTTTTGGCAATTCATGGTATGTTCAATACTCCTCTCCAGCATTACAACTCAAAGACGTCAATTCTTCTGCAATTCAAAAAGTAATAAACTTTCACTAGGGTCTTTCTTGATTTATAGAAGAGAGTAAACTCAGATTGAGTAGTTTTTTTAAAAAAAAATCATGTATCAAAGCAGACAGACTGAGATTTTACCCAAAAGCAAGTCTATGTCCAAAATCCATTCTATGTTCATTATGTCCCATGCCTCCCAATTTTATGTGACACTGAATTACTGACATAAAAAAATAATTATACTCAAGTCAAACAAGATTCATGATCACTATTCGCTTTCATTTGTTGTGATGTAAAATGATACTGAATATAATGTGCTATCCTTTAAGGAACTCAGACGACTATCTCTCAGACCAGGTCCTTTCTTGATTAGATGCCTCTATAGGGATTTTCAATATGTCCAACATAGAGGCACATCACTTCTGCCACTGCACGCTAGGAAACCAAGATTCAGAAAACAAATGTCAACTCAAGCTTACAATAGAATTGAAAAGGAAAGACCTGGACTTGGTCTTCAGTCTTCTCTACCTTTATACAATAAAATTTCTAGTAATATTTAGAACAAAGCAGCCTTGAAACATTACTGACCTTGAGAAGTCTGGGAAAGGACATGCTCAGGAGATAAATTATTCTGGCTCTGAATCCTGACTCTGGTGCTTATCAGTTATATGACCTTTGACAAATGTCTTAATATCTTTGAGGCTCAGTTTCCTCTCCCTTGTAATGAGTGAGCTAATACCTACCTAACTGAGTTGCTGTGAAAATTAAATGAATCTGTGAATTAACTAACTTATTCTCCGCCTTGTTCCAGAAAAGATTCAAGGTGGCTTACAAGGACACAATAATATGATTTAAGAATAGGGGAGATGAAAAAGAAAAAAAAAAGAGTAGACAAAAGGGGAATCAGTCTAATGTAAGGCTGAAAATAGGTTATTCATTTTGTTGAGAACATTGGGATAATCAACACCAAAAGGGAGACACTGTCAACTATGCTGTTCATATTGTGAAATTGTAACAGGAGAAAGTCTGGGATAGATATATGTAGATTTCAGATCCCAGATAATATATCAAGCAGTAAGATCAGAAATGAAGAAATGCTAAAGAGGAGAATAATTTCATCTCTTATGAAGAAGAGAAAATAATTTTTTTGAAGAATAATTAAGCTTGGTTTGTGCTGCACCAATTAAAAATATAGAGGCAAATGTTCCGCTGTCTCTATAGACATAGAGATTTTCACACGTGGAGAACAAAGAAAGACCATTCACTCACTCATTGACAACATGTTGGAACCAACTTCCAGTTGACTCCCAGCAGGTTTTCAGAAGCTGTAAATTGCATGGGAAGTGATAGCTCATCTTTCTCCCAAGCAGCGACTCGTGGATTTGAACAGCTCATCTTTGACTTGGCAGCTCAACTCCCTATCCACTAGGTGAGAATGCTAACAGGTTCAGCTCCAGCTTGGGATCCTTTGAAATTCTGGGCATTTGCTTTACCCTACAAATGTGTGGTTTCCAGTCCTCTTTACTATAATTCTTCCAGGGAACAAATTATTCACATTATGATATAATGATACACTATTCCCAGGGACAAATTGTTTACAGTTTGACCTTCTGTTTTCTGGGAATGCATACTGATCTTGTCATTGCTATCCTGAGATAATTACCTTCATGTTTGACATTTTTTATTGAAAAGTCAGGTGTGGTCCTTGTTCTCAGAGAGTTTCCAATCCTCAGGAGGAGGACACTTGACTGTAGCAAGTAATTTCCATGTTATCATCTTTAAAAAAAATGCAAAGACTATGTTGAATTAAATTTCATACATGAAATTCTGAATAATTTTCTGATATATTGTTGGTGGTGGGGTTAATCAAGTTAGCTCTGACTTATGGAAGATAACATGAGTATAATGGGTATAACATGAGTATAATAGGAGTAACATGAGTGTAATGGAATTACAACTTGCCTGATGCTGTGCTATATCTGTGATTGTTAGGATGTTTGAATACACTGAGAATAGAAAAAAAATATGGCATAAAATATTTTTTATTATTAACATATTTAGCAATTTTATTAACCTGTATCTGCCTACACCTCTTCTGGACTCTGGAATGGGAAGTAGAATAAGCAGCCAAAATCATCTATTGCTATTCTATTTGAGAAGAGAGACAATCAGTAGGATAATTGGAGAAATTTATGCTGTTAAATAGCTAAAAGGTAAAAGAAATAAAGTGTGTGTGTCAGAGAAGGTGGCCTTAAGAAGCCTCACCAAGAAGGCACCAAATGAGTAAAAACTTGAAGGATGGGAGGGGCATTATTGATGAAGCTTCCAAATAGAAGATTTCCAGAAAAGAGAAGAGCAATCACAAAGGTCAAAGATTGAGATGGTCTTAGCATGTATCTTTCAGTGAAAATTTTTTACTCTTGAGTCCTGTCGGACTCAAAACTTACTCTCTAGTAGTTATCAGAGTCTAATACTGTAAATTGAGTAAGAGGAGATTGTCCGACTTTCTCCCCCGTTGCATCACTTTGTGGATTCAAATGGCCTGCATTTGAGTTGACAGCTCAACTCAAACTATACCCACTAGATGCCTAGAACTCTATTTCGAGTAAGAATAAAATAAATTCAACTCAAATCTTGTTAATCAAAAGATATTTCCTGGAATAAGATGGATGGTTCATGGACTCTGAAGATGAGATCCATGAAGACAATCAATTTGTAACTTCCCTGTGGGAGATTCTTTTTTTTGTTGTTGTTCTCTAATTTATTTATTAATTTTAGTGAAAGTTTACAGAGCCTTAGGGTTTCCAGTCATTCATTGTTGCACTTTTCTCCCTGTCCACCCCTCGCCCCACATCACTCTTCTCCTTGAAAAGAAAAAAAACTCTTTGATTGTTATGCAGTCCCTCCCCCCAAGTTCACTCCACTATGCAGCCTTCACTCTGGACTTTTGTAATGACAAGAATACCCATGCATATATTCCCTCATCTGTTTCAATGCAATATACATCATTCCTCCCCTCCTTTTCTGTCTTCCCTCAACCCTGATGTCAGTCTCGTTTTATGACAGTGGCCCTATGCAATATTTGTCGTTTTGTGACTGAGATATTTTACTCAGCATAATGTCTTTCAGGGTCATCCATTTTGCATAACATTTCATGAGTTCCTTGTTTTTCAATGCTGCATAGTATCCATTGTGTGAATATACCAGAGGTATCTATCCATTCGTTTGTTGATGGGCACTTGGGTTGTTTCCAGCTCTTTGCTATTGCGAACAAATCTGCAATAAACCTGAGTGTACATATATCTGCTTGGGTGGCAGTTATGGTTTCTTTCTCTTTTTTTTTTTTTAGTTATGGTTTCTTTAGGGTAAATTCCCAGTAGTGGAATTGCTCAAGTAGTATTTCTATTTGCAACTTTTTGAGAAAGTGCCATACTGCCTTCCATAGTGGTTACACCATTTTACACTCCCACCAGCAATGGAGATTCTTATCACTTGTCATTTCATTTTCTTTCCTCTCCTTTCCGAATGTGCCCTTGTTCTTCTAGTGTTCTTTCTTTATACACATGGTAAGTGGCAGGGTTCTAGTAGCTCTTGAGTCATCTTTTAAAGCTGAACAGCTGCAAAGGGACCGATTTCTCTTCCCCTGCTGTTGGCTCCACGAGATCAGTGGCCATGTCTGCATATTTTTGTGTTTTTAACCCTGATCCTACTGCCTAATATAGGACATGGGATCTAAAACATATACTCCTTACATCTTAGGTTCAATTTTGCATTGTTAACCTAAACACCACATGTACCCAGTAATTTGAATCCACTAGTGTCTCATGGGAGAGGATGTCTCCTTCCATTGTGAGTTACTTTCACAGAAACCTGATGGAAGGTCATCATGAGTTAGAACCCACTAAAGACACTAGTTTGTCTTTTATTCAAGGAGCTATATTGTTTAGTTAGAAATTTTAAAAAGGAGAGGAAAAGAAAGATACATAAAGACCACAGTTATGAAAAAGCCTATTTGAGTTAAAGGATTTGCCCTAAGAAAACTATTCATAAATGTCACAGCAGAAACTGCACCCTCGTGTCCCATCAGAAATCATTATTATTCTAGGTAGTTTGACCTGAAAATGAGGTTTGGGGTAATTTTGTGTTCTTGCTTATTCTCAAGAGGCTTTTGTGGTTTTCCTTATCTATGCCCATGACCTTCTGTGTAATGTTATGGACATATAATAATCTTATAATAATTAAAAAAAAGTGCTTTGTGCTTAAGATGTTGCATGGTAGGGGAGCTCTGGTGGCCTAGTGGCAAGGAGCTGCAACTACAATCCTAGAGGCGCAGAGTTCGAATCCACCAGATGCTCTGCCGGGAAAGGAGGGACAATCTCCTCCTGTACCAGTCAGATCAGATTTGACGGTACACTCACACAAAAATAATAAAATTTAAAAAATGATGTTGCATGGTACGCCTTAATTACCTCTCTTTGTTGTCATCAGGAAAGGCTATGATGTTTCAAACAAGTGAGAATTAGGCCACAAGTACACACAAAGCATATAATAATGCACAGGTTGATTTTAAACAAGGTTATTTTTAATGATAACAATAATTATGATTGAAAAGTAAGTCAGAATATAAGATGAAAGTGCATAATGTGTAGTGAGAGGATTTGTGTGAGAGTAAGTAGGACTAAGTAGAACTACAAAAAAAAGAGATGATGAGAATAGGGAAGATGTTTTTGTGGTACCAGGGATCTACACTTACCTACCCTGAGAGCTGGACTGTATTAATTCATGAACATGCCTTCTAGCTTCAGTGGAAACAAAACAAAACAAAAGAAGGGGGAAAAAAAGCACAGGCAATATTGGGGGATGGATGGATAGAAATGGATGTTTTTGTTGTTGCTATGTTCCATCAAGTTGGAACTGACTTATAGGTGATGCTCTAGTGGATTTTTTTAGACTGTAAATTGTACAGAATGAGTTTAGCCATCTTTCTCCAAAGAATTTTAACTGCCTGCCTTTGGCTTGGCAGTGTAACTCCCTAACCACTAGGCAGGTAGAGCCCCTAAATGTGATGAAATTGTGGTATTTATTTTGTTGGAGTCCTTGAGTAATACAAATGGTTGAGGTTATTAACCAATTCAGTTGACGATTTGAATCCACCCAGAGGTAACTGAGAGGGGCTTGGGTGTGGAGAAGACCTGGGAATCTACTTCTGAAAATTAATCTAGAAAAACCCTGAAAGACAGAATTTCATTCTGAAACACAGGAGATATTTGTGAGTTGAGTCACCATGAACTAGAGTAGAGCCTATGACAACTACTTATTCTGCCTATTATTTCTGGAAAAAAAATTAAATTCATGTTCTCTGCTACTATCTATGAGGTATTTGTTTCTTCTTTCTATGTGGTGAACTCTGGTGGCCTAGTGATAGTGAAGCTGTGCTGCAATCCCCAAGGCACACAGTTTGAATCCACCAGCTGCTCTATGGGAGGAGGATGGGTATTCTCCTCTCATGCTATTTATTCCCTCTGAAAACCTGCTGGAGGGTAAACTAAGGTTCAACTCCAACTTAATGACATACAACAACAGCAATAACGTCTCTCTGGTGGTGAGAAGCTCCCATGACGTGCTCACTTCTAGGTCCTAGGATTATGATTATTACTTCAAGGCATTATGAACCCCTGAGTACTACATTAAACCCTGCTCATGGCGTTTATGTGGACTGTTCATTATTCTCTTCATATTCTCAAGTTTTAGTGCCCAATTGTTTTTTACTGCTTCATTAACACAGTCCTACAACCAAAATATTGCTCACTTTGGAAATACCTTCTAAGGGCTCCTATTCTGCATATCTCAAATCTGAGGCAACAGTCCTTGGGAATGGAGGTAGGGTGGAAAACAAAACAGGATCAGCAAAAGAGAGGAAGATCTTCAACAGCATAGTATGACACAATGACTTTAACAATGGGTTTGAGAATGATAAGAGATTATGAAGATGGCACAGGATAGGACTAGGTTTCCACCTGTTGGGTATAAGGTCATTAATAGTAGTAGTCAACTATATAGCACCTAACAAGAAGTTAGATAGATCAGCAGCATTCATGTTTGCCTGAGGATTTTCCTGCAACTGTACAGTGTGTCACCTGATATCTTTATAATGCTCACTTCTTGGCTAATCTTTGTGCCTGCACCTTTGCTGATTTAAATTTCTCATTCTTCAAAACCCTCATCTAATGCAACCTTCTCTAAGAAAGTCTCTCCTATTCACTAGCAATGTTGCAATCACCTTTTCACTACTATGGATTCTACTATGTACCCCTTCAAAGACTGCCAAAGGAACAAATATGGAGAAAGTACAACCAGAATGTTCTGTGGAGGCAAAGCTCATGAAGGTTCATCTCACATATTCTGGCCATTTTAGAAGATACTATTCCTTGGAAAGGGACATCATGCTTTTAAGATTAAGAGTCAATAAAGAAAAGGAAAATTCTCAATGAGATGGTTTGCTACAGTGTCTGTGGCAATGGTCTCAAATGCACTGGGCATGATAAGACAGAGTTCAGCTCTTTTGTTCATAGGATAACTATGAGTCATATTCAACTCAACTAATAGTTACAATGAGTAGTTGCAACAAATAACAACTACTCTGGCACCTTTGTAGGTGATGAATTGAATTTTATTTGACTTCTAAACAAAAAGTTGCAGGTTGGAACATGTAAAGCATTGCTGTGGAAGAAAGGTTCAATAATAATTTCATATAAAAATTACAATTAAAAAATACCTCTGGGGAGTAGTTCTACTCTGCAACAAACAGAACTGCCATCAGTCAACTGGAAGACAATAGACTTGGTTTTGGTTTAATATTGCTTACAAATTCTTCCTCCTTTAAATCGCTTTTTGTTTGGCATTCATCTTTTTTACCATGGTGCTAGATGCTTGTCTTCAGATATTTCCCTAGCCAGAGGTCAAGAAAATAGCTTGAATTTGTGACTTACTCCAGAAAAGTTGATGAGAAGTAAGAACATGACCACATTTCAGTGATATTGCTTAGATAACTTACCTCAACTATGGCTTTTCACATTTTAGTAAGAGATCAATAATTATAGCTGATGCATTAACATTTCTGGAGCATCTACTATGTTTCAGTGATTAGGTTAGGTATTAATTATGTCATAGCACTTTAAAAAAATCTACAGAGGAAAATGTCATATGCAATGATTCTACAAATTAATGTACAAACCTATATGGAGTAAAAAGAGAAAAAAACAAAAACAGCCTAACACCCAAAGCAAACAAACAGTAAAACTATATAGAGTCTTTAGAATATCTTTTGTATTTACTTCAAGCTAATTTCCACGAGAACTAAATTTAATTCTTCAGTCTCAATAGAATTGATGTTGTTGTTAATAGGTGTCATTGAGATGAGTACAACTCATAATGACCTTATGAACAACCAACCTAAACACTGTCCTATCCTATATTTTTCTCATACTTTCTGATATACTTAAGCTCATTGCTGCAATCATTTTATCAATCAGTCTGGGGTAAGGCCTTCTTCTCCTTCCCTATTCCTCCATTTTTCTAAGGAAAATGTCTTTTTCTACAGAATAGCCTCTCCTAACAACATGAAAATTCAGTTGAAATATGTCAATTGGTATCCCATTGATTCTTGGGACTTTATTTTTTGCCAATGACTTCAGTGCATCTTAAACTTCATCCTTTACCATCATTGCTTCTTGTTCACATATTACTTCCTAAACTTTTTTGTGCCAAGTACCTTTTTCTATAGATATTTCTGTGTTTCCCTTCCATCTGCTTTTGATGTTTCCTGGATCATTCAAGATTATGCCCATATCATCTTTCAATCTGAGGCTTGAGTTTATTTTTCAGTCCCTTCAGTTTGAGAAATGCGTGGTTAATTCTTCCCTTTTTATTTTCTGACTCCAGCTTCCTGAACAATTCATTATAGTACTTTGCTTTATTTATCCTCTCGAGCTGCCCTTTGAAATCTTCTTTTCAATTCCTTTACCTTATCATCTCTTCCTTTTGTTTTGATTTCTGATGTTTTAATGTAATTTTCAGTCTCTTCTGATTTCAATTTTGGCTTTTCTTTGTCCTCATTCTTTGTGGTGATCTCTTGCTCTCTTTATAGATCATATATTTGATGCCCTTCCACAATCCCTCCAGTATTTGATCACTGACGTTCAATGCATCAAATCTGTCCTTGAAATGATTCTTAAATTCAGCTGGGATGGACTCAAGGTTATATCTTGGTTCCTATGGATTAGCTTTCTAGTCTATCTTAAGTTAGGAGCTCTATTGCAACACTAAATTGCCAGGCCAACTGACTGAAAGAGGTCAATATTTGTCTACATCTCCAAGAAAGTTGATCCACTAGAATGTGGAAATTATAGAACAATATAATCAATATCTCATACAAGCAAAATATTGTTGAAGATAATTTAAGAACTGCTAGAAGAGTCCATTAACAGGAAACTATCAGAAATGCAAGCTGATTTTGGAAGAGGTCATGACACGAGGGATATCACTGCTGATGTCTGATGGATCCTGGCTGAAAGTGGCAGAAGAATGTCTATTTGTTTTTTATTGACTATGTAAAAGCATTTGACTGTGTTGGTCATAACAAAATATGGCTAACATTGAGCAGGATAGGAATCCCAGAACACTTAATTAATTGTGCTTATATGGTGATCAAAAAGCTGATCAAGAAGCTATTGTCCTAATGGAGTAACAGAACACTGTATGGTTTCAAATCAGGATGAATGTGTGTCAAGGGTGTATCCTTTCTCCATACCTATTCAGTCTTGTGCTTAGCAAATAATGTATGAAGCCAGACTCTATGAAAAAGAATGTGGTCACAGTATTGGAGGAAAACTCATCAACTACCTGTGTTATATGGACAACACATACTTAGTTGCTGAAAGTGAAGGATATGAAATGCTTGCTGCAGAAGATCAAGAACAAAAGCCTTCAGTAAGAAGTGTATCTTAACATCAAGAAAACAAAGATCTTCACTACAGGAACAATAGTCAACATTATGATAGATGGAGAAAGGATTGAAGCAGCCAATGATTTCATCTTGCTTGGATAAACTATCAACACCCTTGGTACCAGCAGCCAGGAAATCAGGAGATATATTGCATTAGTCAAGTCTGCTGTCACGGACTCTCCAGAATGTTGAAGAGCAATGATGTAAGTCTGAGGATTATGGTGAGCTTGATTCAGGCTTTAGTCTTCTCAACCACCTGATATGCAACAGGAGCTGGACAATTAATAATGGTGACAAAAGAAGAATTGGGTGTGGGTGTTGGGTGAAGAAGAATACTGAATACCCCATGGACTGCCAAAAGAACAAACAAATATGTATTGGGGAAAGTGCAGACAAAATATTTCTTGGAGGTTATTCCTTGGAAAGGGGCATTGAATTTGAAAAGATGGAGGGTCAGCAAAAGAGCAGAAAACCCTCAAAGAGATGGACTGATTTGGTGACTTCAGCAGTGGATTCTGGTATGTCAGAGATGATAAGAATGGTACATGATAGGGCAGGGTTAAAATCTGCTGTTCTTGGGATTTCTATGAGTTGTGTTTGACTCCAAGGCACCTAATAACATGAAGCCTTGCCATCTTTGCCTTCAAGGAGCACCGTGGTCACACTTTTCAAAGTTGCATATATTTGTTTTTTTCTTCTATAATTATATTTTATTAATTTTCATAAACATTTACAGATATTTTGGGTCATATATTTGTTTTTTGAAAGTACATGGACTTTGTTGTGTCAGAGATTGCGAGGATGACATGGAATAAGACATTGTTCAGATTGGTTGTTCATAGGGTCATTGTCAGTCATGTTCCACTTAGTGGCACCTAACAACAACAACATGGGGTATTCATTAGTCTTCTCCAACCCCACAGCTCAAATATGTCACTACTTCTTCTGTGATGCATAGCAAGTGACTGGAAAAGGTCATGGCCTGGATCAGGCAAAAATTGACATCATTGCACTTCCGTGATTTGGATAGATCCTTAGCTGCAAACTTAAATGTGTCTCTTGATCACTTGACTGTTGGTACCATGAGTGTGATTTGTGGATTCAAGTAGCATAAACTTGTTGACATTGAGTTGTAAAAGACTCAGCTAACTCTCTAGTGGGTTCCTGGAAGAAATACATAGCACAGGAAGAAATAGTCCATCTTTCTCCTGTGGAGTAGCTGATGGATTCATTCCACCTATTTTGGGGAATGCAGCATAGCTTCTTACTACTAGACCACAAAACTTGATTAAAACACTTTTTTTTCCCTTTTTACTCACATAGAGCTTTAGAACATTTAATTTCAAACCAAGTAGTCTGAGATAAAATATATGAGAAGATTTAGAGTATAGATATATTATTGTCTTTTGATAAACATCTCTACCTCAGACATGAATTAGCAAATTAGCTTGAAGGAGATCTTAATTTACATTTCCCCATATTTTCTCTATCCAGCTTCCTGTTATTTCTGACTTAGCTGATTGCTGTTCAGGGAATGATATTCACCAACTACTGTTTTAAATTATATCTAATTTTTATTGAATCCTGGTAAGAAAAAAAACGTGTTTTCTTTAAAATGGACACAGAAACAAAGGATAAGAAAGAGTAACTAAATTGGAATAAGTAATATATTTTCTGTAAATATATGTATATTAAAGCTAATAAATAACATATACATTGAAGCTAATAAATATTATTGTAGGATCAATTAAATTAGTTATCAAAGAAAATTAAATGGAGGATACAGACATACTAATTCACATCTGCAAAATTGGCTATGATGGTGGACAGTGTTTGGTGGCATCCCTGATTAAAAACAAGAGCTAAGAAGTATGTCATCCACTTCCAAAATAGCTTGCCTCTGGAAACTCTATGAACGTGGAGAAATGATAAAAGTCATACAAGCATTCAGGCTTTTTGTTCATAGGATTGCTATGAGTGATCTACGACTCAATAGCACCAAACAACAACAAGAAGAGATGTGATACAACAAGAGTTGAGATACGTGAGATTCAAAAGGTGCATATATGTTGTTGCAGGATTGTGTATTGGTACAACCTTTTGCAAAACAATAGGGTATCATTTGTATTCTTAAGCACAACAATTTTGACGCAAGGATAAGATGGAGCAATGTTTCATTCAATTTTGCATAGGATCACGGTGAGTCATTATAGCACCTAAAAATAGAAATAGGATGGAAATG
Organism: Elephantulus edwardii; assembly: GCF_000299155.1. Lineage (NCBI taxonomy): Eukaryota > Metazoa > Chordata > Mammalia > Macroscelidea > Macroscelididae > Elephantulus > Elephantulus edwardii. The sequence goes on along the minus strand of NW_006399775.1, from coordinate 20,772,283 downwards.
GAATGAAATCATTTTGCATGAGTGACTTATGTCTATCCCATTTGTATTTAATGAGGGATTGTGGGAAAATATTATTGAGCTTTTTATCTAATTTCAGTATCCATTCACCACTATTCTCAATATATAATTCAGAATGAAAAATGAACTGAATTTCTCTCAATTTATCACTCCACAAGAGGGGAAACTAAAAATAATCTTTTATAGACTTTGGGGCTTACAAATACGTTGCATGTGCACTGATTTTCTTCATTATCACAGCCATCACTATACAGTTGTTGTTGTTGTTATGTGCCGTCGAGTCACCTGAGACTCATAGCGACCCTATGTACAACAGCCCTAAACTCCACTCTGTCCAAGGAGCCACCCGGTTTAACCCTTTCCAAGACAAATCTGTTTGTTTTCCTA
>NW_006399775.1:20763328-20770818 GCF_000299155.1 Elephantulus edwardii | reverse complement strand
TGTTAGATGGATCTTGGCTGAAAGCAGGGAATACCAGAGGAATGTCTATCTGTGTTTCATTGACTATGCAAAGGCATTTGACTGTGTAGATCACTATAGAGAGACATTGTTAATATTCTACATTTATTGTTTCGGTATTTTCACAAAAATACATAACTACATTTGTTTTCATTTTTTATTTTATATTTGCATAGAAATTCATATACCCATTGTGCTTCACACATCTCTTCATTCACATTGTGTTTCCAAGGATCACTCATACACATTTTGTTTTATAAAATTAATCCCCATTGATTTTTGCTTACTCTTACCCTGTCATCTCAGGTTCTCATTGGATCTTCCCTAATTCTTTCACATAAACCCTCCCTGCCCACCAAGTGTTGTTATCCTGGTAATTTCCTCCCTTTCCCACCTTTTACCCCCTTGTCTCTTCTTCTTCCCCTCTTGGAGTTCTTACTAATTATTTTTCTACTTGTATGATAATGGTCAACTAGTAGTCAACAAGGTAAGAAAATCTATCAAATGGCAAAACAGCAACATCGTCAACAAATGGTGCTGGCAAAATTACACATCTTTCTGCAGTTACCTGAAGCAAGATCTACATGTGACACGACATGCAAAAGCCAATCCAAGATTCAAGATGAATCAGAGACCCAGGGATAAAAGCCAAAATCATAAGGATCATAAGGAACAAATTGGGACCAAACTTAGAAGTCCCAACCTATGTGTAAATACACATGCAAACATAATCAGAAATGCACAAATAGGAGAATACAAAAATCAATGAATAGAATCTTCTAAAAATTAAGTCTCCAAGGCTCCAGGAGTTGATAGCATACCAATTGATTTATTTCAACAAACAGATGCTGCCCTGGATGTGCTCACTAAGTTGTGCCAGGAAATCTGGAGGACAGCCAGCTGGCCAACTGACTGGAAGAGATTGATATTTGTTCCCATTCCAAAGAAAGGTGACCCAACAGAGTGTGAAAATTATCAAACAATATCATTGATATCACACGCAAGCAAGATTCTATTGAAACTTATCCAAAAACATTTGGAACAATATGTCAACAGAAAATTGCCAGATATGCAGGCTGGATTTAGAAGAGATTGTGGTACTAGGGATATTATAGCTAAAGTTAGAATGGATCTTGGCAGAAGGCAGAGAATACCAGAAGAATGTCTATCTGTGCTTCATTGACTATGCAAAGGCTTTTGATTGTGTAGATCACAAGCTATGGCTGACTCTGGGAAGAATGGGAATCCCCAAACTTCTGACTGTGCTAATGTGAAACATATACCTGGACCAAGAAGCAGTTGTCAGAACAGAGCAGAGAGACACTGGATGGTTCAAAATCAGGAAGGGCGTCCGTCAGGGATGTATTTTGTCTCCACACCTTTTCAACCTGTATGCAGAACAGATCATCTGAGACGCTGGGCTGTACGAGGAGGAATGTGGCATCAGGATTGGTGGAAGAATCATCAACAACTTGCATTATGCAGATGACACAACCCTGCTTGCTGAAACTGAGGAGGACCTGAAGTGCTTGCTGCAGAAGGTCAAGGACTACAGTCTTCAATATGCATTGAAGCTCAACATCAAGAAAACAAAGATTCTCACCACTGGGCCAACTGGCAGAATCGGTATGGATGGTGAAGAGATTGAGATAGTTAATGGTTTTAGTTTACTTGGTCCCACTGTCAATTCTCTTGGTAACAGCAGCCAGGAAATCAGGAGACAAATTGCATTGGGAAAGTCAGCTGTGAGGGACCTCTCAAGAGTGCTGAAGAGCAACGGCGTCAGGCTGGAGACTAAGGTGTGCCTATTCCAGACTATGGTCTTTGCAATTACGTGCTATGCATCAGAGAGTTGGATAGTGAATAGGGATGATAGAAAGATAATTGATGCCTTTGAGCTGTGGTGCTGGAGAAGAGTGTTGAATATACCATAGACTTCTAGGAGAACAAACCGATCTGTCCTGGAGAGGGTGAAGCCAGAATGCTTGGTGGAGTCAAGGGTTCTGAAGCTTTGTCTGACATACTTTGGGCATGTTGCAAGGAAGGACTGGTCCTTGGAGAGGGACATCATGTTTGGGAGAGTGGAGGGATGGCACAGGAGAGGAAGACTCTTGATGAGATGGATCGATTCTCTGAGTGGAGTGATGGAAATGAATGTGTTTGAGACGGAGAGGTTGGCACAGGATAGAATGATATTTAGGGCTCTTATACATAGGGTCACTATGAGTTGCAAGTGACTCAATGGCACATAACAATAACAACATGTGTTTCAAAACCTTGTTCCAATAATTCCATTTTTTTTCAGAAATCAAAATCAGAAGTCTATAAACTAGGGGTTCTCAAACTTGGAGTCTTAGATCGATACCTGAAACTAGTTAGAAATGAAAATTAATTCCACAGAACTGTTGAATGAGAAACTGTGAGTTGGGCTCAATGATTCTAAAGCTCATAAAGTTTCAGGTATTTTATGAGAAAACAAGACAAACAATCTGAAAGGAAGAAATACAACCCATAATTTCTTCACTTTTTCTTTTATATTAGGACCCCTCTGGTGGGAAAAAGGAAACACTGATATTGCAGTTGTTAAGCATTAGGATGCTAGCCAGAATGTCTGCAATTCAATTCCAGTTCAGCAGGAAAGAGATGGTGTGGCAGTCAGCATCCGAAAAATTTACATCTTGAGAACTCTAGGGGAGAAAGGAAGACCCTGGATCAGACAATTTGACACAGAACTGTGGCCGCGGGGTCAGGTGTGTCAGTAAAGGTGAGGACAAGAGATCTGAACCCCATCTTACCCTATGTTCTCCTCACACTTCCTGACACACTGGCACTCACTGCAACAGTCACTGTAGTGTCAACCCACCTGGCTGAGGGTCTTCCTCTCGCTTGCTGATCTTTCACTCTTCCCAACATCATTTCCTTCTTCAAGGAATAGCACCTCTTTGTAACATGACCAAAGTATGTGCAGCAACTTTACCATCTTTGCCTCCAAAGAACATTCTGATTGCACCCTTTCCAAGAAATATTTATTTCCTTTGGTAGTCAACAAGATGTTCAGTACTCTTCTTCAACACCAAAACTCAAATGCAACAATTCTTCTTCTGTCTTCCTTATTCATAGTTTAGCTCTCAGATGCATGGCAAATGATCATAAAGATCATGGCCTGAATCAGATGCTCCTTGATCCTGAAACTGACATCATTACTCCTCAATAATTTGGAGAGGTCCCTAACTGAAGAATTTCCTAGTGCAATACATATTCTGATTTCTTGCCAGCTGATGTCAAAAGTGTTAATCATACTGAGTGTTTTATAATTTTTCAGGGTGATTAGTACAATACCCTATATCTAACCTCTAAATCTAATTTCCAACTCAATTTGAACCATATAATATTTGGCTACTAATCTGAATTTGGTCATCATTGGGATCTGAATTCTGTCTAATCTAGTTATTATACTCTGTTTTTCAATCTTTTAGTTCTTGTATTAGATATGAATAATATGCAGTCATCCTATCCTCAGTTACAGTCTTAGGATGCTCTAGTACTTTTTAATAAAATATTTTCATATCCTACCCCTTGCAGCCTCAATATTTATTCCCAATGAAGTTTAGGAGCTCATCCGATGTATCATTGTGACCAAGTACTAGGACTTGTTAAGATTTAGAAGAATTTTAAGGTGATGAGTTTGGTGATGAGTAAAATGGAAGATAAAGAGTCCAGGAACATGGAGAACAGAAACTGGCCATGCATAAGTTAAGTCTGGTTTGATAAATTCCTGCGGGGAAACACACAAACAAACAAACAAACAAACATATATAGGAGAGTTAGCTCTGCTGTCCTAGTGGCAAGAAGATGCACTGCAATATTGAGGGCACGTGATTCAAATCCACCAGCTGCTCCATGAGAGAAGGATGGGCTATTTCCTCCCACGTGATTAACCGCCTCAGAAAAACTGCTGGAGGGTATGCTATGGTTTGGCTCCGACTCAATGGTACACAACAACACAGGAAAGTGAGTGTGAAGAGACTCAATTATGAGTCTCTGAAGGCAACGATAGTGTTTTCCTTGTATGTGTGTATACATGTACACAAACATCATCAGGCTTTGGGATGAAATAGACTGGCTGCGTGAACAGAAAAATGGCATGTGGAATCAAGGATTATAATAGTTTGAAAGAGCTGAAAAATATCCTCCAGTGCTAGAAAAAAGCATTACCTTCGATTTAAAGAGAATGAAAATTTCAGAAAGATGGGATATATTTCTAAATATAACAAGCTTTGTTATTTGGTTATTGTGTAGATAAACAAGCAATGAATATTTAAAATCATTAAAATCTAGGTCCTCCTGATGTCAAAACTCAAACTCTTAACAGGTAAGCGGCAGTTTCCCTGAATTATAGTGAGAACAGAGGAAGGCAGGAAAGGATACAACTGAGAATGGACTGAGTAATAATACCAATAAATAGGATAATAAAATAAGAAATACAGAGTTATGCAATTTTACACCTACTTCACAAATATTTATTTAGTTCGCACAGAAGGTTCATTTTACAGATGAGCAAATAGAGCCTTATTGTTGTTGTGTACCATCAAGTTGGAACCAACCCAAAACTGGCCTTTCAACAGGTTTTCTGAGACAATAATTCACTCAGGAGGAAATTTCCATCTTTCTCCCACAGAGCCACTGGTAGATTTCAACTACTTACTGTCGTGTTAGCAGCATAAATCCACAAAGACATCAGATGCAGCCTATTCTTGTTAGGTTTCATTAAGTTGATTTCTGTGCCATCCTCACAATATCTGAGGCCCTCAAGCCTATTACTGCAGTCACCGTGTCTACACACCTGGTTGAGGGTCTTCCTCTGCATCTCTGCCCCTCCAGCTTCCCAAGCTTGATATTCTTTTATAAGGAATAAATTCTTCTAGCAACATGCGCAGATTGTGTGAGATGAAGCATAATCTTCATTGCCTCCTAAGATTAAATGACTTTTCCAAAGATAGACAGTTGATAAGGAGCTGAATAAAAGTTAGGAGAAACCAAACCAAGCCAAACTAAACCAACAAAATACTCCATAGGCCATTACCATTGAGTCAATTCAAATGAATGAAGATATAATGTGTTGGGGTACAACTGTGCTCCTCAGGCTTGTCAAGGCAATGCCATTTGGGAAGCAGTGCTACAGTCCTTTCTTCCAAGACTTCTCTGGCTGAATTTGAATCACCAACTACTTGATCAGTAATCAGCTGAGAACTTAGCTGTTTGTGTCAGCCAGGACTGCAAAACCTAGAGCAAGGAGGAACTTAAAGATGATACAGGATTATCTTTTAAGTCTTTGAGGGAGCTAAATGTCTTTTAGGGAGCTCTGGTAGCCTAGTGTTAAGAAGCTAGGCTGTAATCCCAAAGGCACACCGTTCAAATTCACCAGCTGCTCTGTGGGAGAAGAATATATATTTCTGTGTGATTTATTTTGTCTGAAAATCCACTGAAGGGTCAGCTATGATTGGTTTCTCACTCAAAGGCATACACAACAACAACAGATAGGCCAACATCTTACAGCAATGCAAACTTCAGATCTGAAAGTAAGAGCTCCAATCTCCTTTATGCTATAGGTCTCTTTGAGGTCAGAAATGTGATCCTCCTTTCTTAGATTTCCTCCCATTTAAAGTGATATCTAGGGGAGAAGAAAATCTTCAATTAGAATCCTTATCACTTGAATGAAAAGAAGAGAAAAAGTAAAGTAAAACAGCAGCTGAAAGACTTATTTGAAATGGAAAAGAAACCATTTTAGATTATAAAAAAGTATGCTAATTCAAAGTGATTGATATGTTATTTTGTTAATGACTCACTCACCTAGTACAGTTTCAATCATTTCTTGCTGGCTAATGAACATATTGAAATAAAAAGATGAATTTATATTGAGTGTAAAGTTTCTTTAGATTTTCATACATATTTACATTTCATTTTAATTGTTTAGCAATCACTAAAATTTACTTGCAGCTTCTATTTAACTTGAAACAAAAAGAAGAAAAAAGGAACTTTCAATCTGGCAGGGCTTTGTTGGTGTATGTTGAATGTTCAAAATAATGAAAATGTTTTCCCCTCAATAATAAACAAATTATCAACAAAGACCAGACTGATTTTTGGCCAAATATGAGCTCTATAGATTGGGGGAAGCTGTTCCCTTTCTGATTTGGAGTAAGGATTTTCACTACTAAAGGCATGTGGCTCTAATCCACCAGATATTCCATGGGAGAAAGGTGGGCCATCTCCTGCCCTGTGATGTACCATTTCTGAACACCTGCTGGTGAGTCAGCTATGAGTTGGTTTTGATTTGATGGTACAAGACAGATATGAATTTAGAATCCAACCCACTACCACTTAGTCTTGTCCAACACGTAGTGACCCTCCATGGTACTGATATATTAAATCTTTACAGAAAGAAATTGTCCACGTTTCTCCTGCCAAGCAGCTGGTGAATTTGAACCAGTGACCTTTTAGTTAGCCGTCTGACACATTCCATCATCAGAGTACTTTAATAGAATTGGAATTGAAGTGTTAACTTTGTTCCTCTTTGATTATTAGTCATAGAACCTTGTCATCTCCAAGACTTGGCATCTCCAAGCTTAATCTAGGTTACAGGGGAAAAGCATGTTCTTCTTTTTCTGTAACAGTGATTGCAGAATTACAGGACTGATTTAGATGATCCTTTAAGATATTGGATGTGGGGAAGAACAGATTAGAGGCAATATATGATTAAGTATTATGGTTAGCACAGGAATCCAGAATTAAGGTTGCATAGAGAAGTGTACTCGGGGTGGGGGAAAGGGATGGGGGAATTGTATACCAACAAAGGAATTTTTTTTTCTTTTCCTTTTTCTTTTTGGAGAAGGAACCAAACTGGTGGGGAGGGATGGGCAGGGAGAACAGTGCGGCGATGAATGAATGAAAATCCAAAACCTCTGTAAATGTTTATTAAAATTAATAATAATTAAAAAAGAAAAACAAACAAAGAAAAAGATACTGGATGTGTTAGAAGTGCATGAATTTACTATTTTTCTAATGTTTGTCTTTATATTCTAGGGCAAATATAATTAGTCACAAGCTGTGGCTCTATGCCTTTTAATGAGACAAAATAGTATCGTGAAAGCCACAGAGGCTTTACAGTGACTCATGTGAGTTTCAGTCTTCCTTATTAATGGACTGTGAGTTTAATAATTTAAACTCTGTGCATTTCCTTTTTCTTATCTGTGATATGGATGCAATGCTAGATATATTAATGAAGTGCCATAAAGATTTGTTGTTGTTGTTATGTGCCATCAAGTCGCTTGCGACTCATAGCGACCCTATGTACAACAGCTCTAAACTCTGCTCTGTCCTGTGCCAATCTCATTGTCTCCGACACACTCATCCCGATTGGCCCAGTCACTGAATCAATCTACCTCCCAGAGGGCCTTCCCCTCCTGTGCCTGCCC
>NW_006399775.1:20745033-20762688 GCF_000299155.1 Elephantulus edwardii | reverse complement strand
CCTAGCGTCCGGGATGATCTGTTCTGCATACAGGTTGAAAAGGTATGGAGACAGGACACATCCCTGACGTATGCCCTTCCCAATTTTTCCCATTAAGATTAAGGTTAATTAATGTATGTAAACTATCTAACATGGTGGCTAGGAAAAAAAAAACAACCCTCCAAAACATTGTAATACATTTTTATTCACTTTAGTACATAAAGATCCTGGAGACTTGGAGGCCTGCTAACTATAGTCATGTGGGTATGAGAAACTAATTCAGCAAACAAGATAGTGACCAAAACTTGTTCTGTTCCTACAATGTCCTTCTCTTGCCCGAAACCTGTGGTAAGAGTATTAAATGATTTATCAGAAATCTAGACCTTAGTCTTATTCCACTGCTTCTTAGAAATGTGATTTCTGTGGGATATATTCCTGAAGGCTTGTTGGAAAGGAGAATGCGTCCTTAAACATTTCATCCTTTACTTTCTTGGATTCATGGTTTACCCAAGGACTGCCTAACTTGACCTTCAGGCTACTGGTAAATTTAATTGTGCTTATGTGAAACCTATATTTGGACCAGAAAAAAAAATCAGAACAGAGCAAGGAGACTCTATATGGTTAAAAATCAGGGAAAAAGTACAGGCTGGACTTTATGAGGAAGAATGTGGTATCAAGATTGGAAGAAGACTCATCAACAACCTGCACTATGTAGATTATATCTTGCTTGTCAAAACTGAGGAAGACCTGGAGTATTTACTGCAGAAAGTCAAGGACTGCAGCCTTCAATATGGATTGAAGTTCAACATCAAGAAACACAAATTATCACCATGGGGCAAATTGGCAGCACTAAGATAGATGGAGAAGAGATTGAAATTTTCAACAATTTCTGCTTTTCAGTTCCACAATTAACATTTTTGACACCAGAAGTCAGGAAATCAACAGATGAATTGAATTTGGAGAAACATGCCATCACAGACCTCTCCAGAGTGCTGAAGAGCAATGGTGTCAGTCTCTAGACTAAGTTGTGTCTGCTCCAAGCTATGGTCTTTGTAATTACTGTTATACATCAAAGAGCTGAACACGGATAAAAGATGACAGAAGAATGATTGATTTCTTTGAGTTGTGGTACTAGACTATTGAACATCACATGAACTGGCAAAGGAACAAACAGGTCAGTCCTGAAGAAATTGGAACCAAGTATCTCCTTGGAAACAAGGATTTTGAAGCTCTGTCTCACATACTTTGGGCAGGTGCCAGGAGGGACCAGTCTTCGGAGAAAGACATCTTGTTTAGAAGGCTGGAGGGACAGCACAGGACAGAACGACTCTGGATGAGATGGATTGACAGAGTATCTGGGGTAATGGAGCTAGGTGTGTCAGAGGCAGTGAGCTGGCTCAATATAGTTTATAGTTCAGAGTTCAGAGCTATTGTGCATGGGGTCGTTATGAGTCACAGACAACTCCATGAAACATAAAAACAACTTACGTGCTAAATGCTATTATTTGTTACTAATTTCAACAACTCTCTGATATAAACATTAGTTTTATTCCAAATTTATAATTAGAGAAATAAGTCACAGGAGTTAAGTCATATACACAACTACTGAATAATAGCTTCAAGTCCCAATCTCATGACTTCACAACCTATATTTTGGACTTATTTTTTGAGGTTTTACTTTTTTCTTTCTGAGATAGAAAATATTTAAATAGAAAACTACTTTCCTGAACTTTTGAGGTTTACAAGTTACCAAATAATATAGTTTGGTGAAGTCACTGGGTGAAAGCTGGGAACTACATATCTGCCTCTGTCATAGAAGTGACACAAAAATGGCTCCAGGGTCCAGAGTGGCAGCTGGAACAAGTAGATCAGCATTTCAGGAAGGGAGACTGCTAAGGTGATGGTATTTTAAGGGTTGGTGCTACCCACTAAGCTGTGATAATTTGTCAACTTCCCTCATTCCTGAAACATCTTTTAGGTAGGGTGCTTCTAGGCAGACCTTGGTAGGAGCCATTGGGCAGAGAGGAGGTTCTCTGTCTTGTTAATGAAGAGGAAAGGAGATGTGAGGAGCCACTACTGGAGGTGGGGTGACAGGTATGAGGCTGTTAGGAGAGGAACACAAGGCAACCAAATCGTGGAGAGACAGGAAGGAGGGATAGTAAACTGGCTGGCCTTGACCATGGCAGATCAGGAAGTGTGTGTGACAGGAGTTACCACTCTGGGCTACATCTACCCTAATGATACCACTGATATACCATGTATTTTAGTGACCTGTTGTTTTTTGATGTTGTTTTGTTTTTGTTTTTAACATACCATGGACTGCTAGGAGAACAAACAGATTCGTCATAGAGAGGGTAAAACCAGACTGCTCCTTGGAGGCAAGGCTTCTGAGGCTTCATCTGACATACTTTCAACATGTTGCAAGAAGGGACTCATCCTTGGAGAGGGACATCATGCTTGGGAGCATAGAGGAACAGTGTAAAAGAGGAAGACCCTATGAAATGGATTGATTCAGTCACTGGGGTGGCAGGGGGTAGGTGTATCAGAGACAATAAGGTATGCACCAGATAAAGCAAAGTTTAGGTTTGTTGTACATAGGGTGGCTATGGGTCACAAATGACTCCATGGCATATAACAATAAACAACAACAACAGTACATTTTTTAACTTAAAAGATTTTCATTAGGTAAATGCATCTGTTATTATTATTAGATGCCATCAAATTGACTCCAACCCTTACTAATTCTGACGACAATATTAGAACAGTAACATTCTAAAACGGCAAGTGCTCTTGTTTGTTTATGTGTACTGAGTAAAACTTACCTACTTTTAAATTAATACTTTCTGTCTTTAACACCAGAAGTATGACTTAAAATGAAACTATTAAATGTAGTGTAAACATTACTCAATTGGGATGTTAACATTTAAAAATTGCCTCACACTTTTTAGCTTGTTTCACTGTTTTCTCTAATTAACATTTTTTCAATATTTATATGTTAACATGACCTTTTCTGATTGAATGACTTCGACTTGGTCCCAACTGTTCACAGCATCATATTTTCAAAATTAAATTATGTTCCCAAAGATAAGTGTATCGTGTCACACAAAGAATAAGGGAGGAAGGTCATAATGTCTGTCAGACACTCTGAGTCATTGTTTTTACAGGAAAGAATCCTTACACCAAAGAAAAAAGTTGAGGCTTGGGTATGGTTTTGATAGTTAACAAGCAATAGACAAGTGTGTTAGAGATGACTTCATAAACCCCACCTCATTTAACATTTGCAAAAAAAAATATAATAGGGAGAAAATTGTTATTACTATCAATAGTTATGAAAATGAGATTATGAAGGTGAAGCTGACTTGCCAGTTCAATGTAATTTAGTTCAGATGAGATTTTTCTGTGAACTTTCTGGTTTCTAAGTCTTATTCACCACACAAATGGAGTTTAAAATTTTTTTTTATTAATAAATTTTTAACGCAACATATATATAATTTACAGCATATTCTTTCCATTTATTTTCCCCCATTCATTCATTGTTGCACATTTTTCTCCCTGCTCACCCCTCCCCTCAACTAGTTTTTCTCTTTGAAGAAAAAACAAATCATTTCATTGTTATACAACCCCTCCCCCCAGTCCACTGTCCACTTTAATATGCATTTCTTTTTCTGTAATCTTGTAATGAAAATAATACCTATTTAAAAATCTATTTAAAGGCAAAAAAATTGTCTTTTAATATTTTATAAAGAACTCTAATATATTAACAACATACTTCATTGGTGAATGCAGAACAGAGCCATGTTACTCTTCATGTTTGGGCTGCTTCTTCCTGAGTCTACCTCCTGTCGGCTCCATGTCCTAACCTACAGTTGTTTACCTTACTTTTGAAACTAGTAGTTTCTTGCTTCAAAATTCCCAGTTGTTTCAAAAAAATAATAATTTATTCCAATATGAGTAGATACAGGTCTATGTTTCAACCTTTTAAATTAGGACTCTGTAGGAAGAAACCCTGTGAAGAAGGGCAATATCATTAGGAAATGTGACCCAGTATCTCCTGGGTCTACTTTTTATTCATCCTATAAAGTGATTTTTACCAAACCGTTTGTTATATCACTTTAAAGTCAATTATATTGTATAAATTCCAGATTAATGAGTCTTTATTATTTAATTATTCTTTATTACTTAAACCTCAAACTCAGTAAGCATTTTTTTGTGTGCTCAGATGGTGTAGTCTATAGGAATGTGCACCCTTCTGGTGGCTTGATTTCACCAGCTGCTCTCTGGAAATGTGATATACAGCTTTCAAATCTCAATATGAATCAGTACTGACTTGCCAGTGTTGAGTTTGAGTTTTTGAATTATGGGTTAGACATAGCTGTTTTCTTCTTTGTTTGTTGTTAAGTGCCGTTGAGTCACTTGCAACTCATAGCGACCCTATGCACAACAGCCCTAAACTCTGCTCTGTCCTGTGACAATTGCACTGTCTCTGACACTCCCATCCCAATTACCCCAGTCACAGAATCAATGCATCTCATAGAGGGCCTTCCCCTCCTGCGTCTGCCCTCCACCCTCCCAAGCATGATGTCCTTCTCCAAAGACTTGTCTCTCCTCACAACATGTCCAAAGTATGTAGGACAGAGCCTCAGAATCCTTGCCTCCAAGAAGCCTCCCGGTTTAACCCTTTCCAGGATGAATCTGTTTGTTTTCCTTGAAGTCCAAGGTACTCTCATTACTCTTCTCCAGCACCATAGCTCAAAGGCATCAATTCTGTATGTTTGTTTGTTATCTTACCCAATTATTTAAGATGATTAATATCATATAAAAGAGCAGAACTTAACATGGAAACAGTCGAAATGTCAACCACAATTGAATGGATTGAGAAATTATGGTCCATTCACACAATGGAATACTACACAGCACACAGGAGGAATGATTTTAGAAATTACTACCTAAATTGGGAGGGACGTGAGATCATTATACTAAGTGAACCTCCTCAGCCCTGTAAGGACAACTATTGTGTAAGACCATTATTGTAGAACTAGTATGAGAATCCAAGGTTGAGGGATGGTGGGAGCAGAGGGCTGAGGATGGGCGGGAATGGGGTACATTAATCATAGGGTCACAAAATTTGATGGGTGAAGGGAAGCAGAGGTGAAGGAAATGGAAAAGATCTGGTGTGAAAACCAATGTATCCAAACGTTAAATACACCAGTATATACAGTATAAAATTTAAAAAGCAGAAATGTTTAAATAACACATATTTGAAGTTTGCACCCAGGTTTTAGCGGAGTTGCCAATCCTGGGATTTGCCAGTTATTTAACTATGTATTTGAGTTTCACTTTTCTTGTATGAAAATAGGAATACTCATCTTGAGAATTTTATTCCACCAGCTGCTCAACAGGAGAAAGATAGGCAGTCTTCTCCCATGAAATATATAGCCTCTGAAAACTTGCTCCAGAGTTGGTTATAAGTTGGTTCTGGCTCAATGGCACATAACAGCAACGATATTAAAATTCATTGAGGTTCAAAGTTACTAAAAGGTCATATAATTTTGAAGTACCAACACTAAAGATTCAATGAAACAGTCTTCAGATTCACTGATGAAGGCACTTAGTTACCTGTTAGGTCACAGCTGAGATCAGGGTGGGTGGCCTTCCACCTCTCATTACACTGTGTCAAAGTGTGCTCAAGGGAGCTCTTGGTGGCCTAGTGGATAAGTTGCATTGCAAACCCAAAATTAGGTAATTCAAATATACCAGGTACTCTGTGGAAGGAAAAAACAACAGTGTCTACTCATGTAATTTACAGCCTCTGAAAACCCACTGGAAGGGAAGCTATGGCTCAGCTCCAGTTTGAGTGTAATGAGTTGAATGGAGCTTGTGCCTTTGATTTTTTTCATCCCTTACAACAACTGGCCATTGATGCTGTCTTCTCTACTTATGCCTACTGTGAGAAAATTGCACTCTAATTTTGGCTTATTTCTTTATACAACTGCCTATTCATTTGATTATTGTTATTGGTAGATGCCACTGAGTCTACTATGTCTCATAGCAACCTTATGAACAATGGATCTAAACCTTCCCGTATTCTATGTCATCCTGAGCATCTCTGATATAATTGAGCTCCGTTTTACAGTCACCGTGTCAGTCTGTCTTGATGTGAGTCTTCCTTTCACTCAGTGTCTTTCCAAGCATGATGTCCTTTCTTCAAGGACTGGTCCCTCGTAACAGCATGACAAGAATATGTGAGATAGAACTTCACTCTCCTTGTGTCCAAGGAACAATACTGTCAGTTTAAAGACTAAGGTGCACCTGAACTAGGCCATGGTCTTTTCAATTACCTGTTATGCATCTGAATGTTGAGTAATGACTAAAGATAACAGAAGAAGAATTAATGTCTTTGAGTGTGGTGTTGGAGAAGAGTTCTGAATGGACTGACAAAAACAAGTAAGTCTTACAGAAAATATCCATTGGATAGAACCAACAATTATTGATACAACAATTACTATTAATGTTCTCTCCTCTCTAGTCTTTGATTATTTCTTCTTCTTTAACTATATTTATCAGCTTCTGGACCTCAGGAAGATCCTTTGAAAACCTTCAGAAAATGAGATAGCCGTAATCTTACTTACCAGTATGTGCCTTCATATAGCAAAGCTACTTTAAACTCCCATTCACACAGCTATTCCTAGGAAAATAATTTACTTGAATATTTTATTCAGAATGACCTTTATTAAATATATCTGGTGGCCAAGAAACACTTCACACCCAGCCTGTCTGTCTGATTCTCTCCCTCTCACTCCCCTCCTTTTCTCTCTCTCTCTGTCTCTCTCTCTCTCTCACGCACAGAGTTGCCATCACATCAACTCTGATTCATGCCGGTACCATGAATGTGTATCAGAATATAGTGGTGTTCTGTAGGGTTTTTACTGATCGATTTTTCCAGAAGTAGATTGCTAAGCTTTTCTTCACACTCCTGATGGATTCCAATCTTTTGATTAGCAGCAGAACACAGTTAACTATGCACCTAAGGCTATCTCAATATTTTTGAAAATAGTAACTAAGAATTAGTTACCACTGACATCCTGTTAGCTCTTCTACAGAATTTAACTCATTTGTTTCTCACAGCCATGTTGGAAAACAGGAAGTATTCCTCCCATTTTAGAAATTAACAAGGCAAAAGCACTAAGAGTGATTGTGTTGAGCTACTTCTTTCCCAAAGTCAAAGAAATTAAAGGGAAGAGTCCTGAAAAGGCAGAAAGGTTTGCCATTGATTATTAAAATTTAGACCCAAAGGTAAACGTCAGAGACAATCCAAATAGAAATTGCTTTGATAAAGCATCAATAATATTTTTGGTACAACTTAGCAGGCAGGTGGTTCCACAGAGTCTTTTAAGTACTATTAACTCCCATTCTTAAAACAAGGAGGCCTCCTGTGTTATGGAAAAGAGTCCATGGTTCATTCAGAACTGCCTACAAAACTAGTGTTTGAACTAAAAATACTGTTGATTAGCTCCAGTAGAAATTATGTTGTTTGTAATCAAAACCATTGCAAGTCTTACAAAGCTGCTGTTTTGATAACAGTTTTGGGGTTTTTTTTTCTACTAAGATTCCTTAAGAAGGGCTATAAGAAAAAGGATATTTATATCTGTTGAGTGTGCCATGCATTTGCCTAAAAGTTCCATATTCATTAGTTATGGATCTTTGCATATACAAGTTTTTTGCATTTAAATCAGGAAAACTTCCTCTTTGAGAAGTCAAATAACTGACATAAAGTTATACTCACAAATATGTCACAAAATTTAATTGCAAAATGAATGGGCCATAGAGATGGAAAAGACTAAATTTGAAACAATCATCTTCCTATAAGACCAGAAGCAAATTTTAAGACTTCTAGATCATGTATCTTCAATTATAAGGTGGAAGCAATAAAAAGGTAATTAGGAAGATTAAACAAAATAAGGCCTATGGGAACACTTAAAGAAAAACCCTAGTAGTCGAGTGGTTAGAACACTTAAACTGCTAGCACAAAGGACAGAGGTTTGAACCTACCAGATGCTCCACAGAAGAAACATACCACTCTGCAACTGTAAAGTTTTCAAAGCTGAGAACTCTATGGGATGTTTCTACTCTTCCTCCAGACTTGCTATGAGTTGGACTTGGTTCCACAACAACGGACTTGGTTTTGCTTTGGAAATACTTTGCCTGACACATCTCAAGTATTTAATAAACATTAACTAGCTTGGAAGCAGGAGTGGCATCCACTTCCAAAATAGCTTGTTTCAGGAAACCCTATGAATGTGGAAAAAAGATGAAAGTTATACAAGAGTTCAGGTCACTCTGAGGTATCTACGACTCAATGGCACTTAACAACAACAGCATAGAAAGAAATCAGTTGGCCTAATGGACAGAAAGTGATGCTCTCAAGCCAAAGTGGGTGACATTAATCTGTGGCCCTCAGGCCTGTTTATAATTGGTTTTTGTCAAACATTCTTCTAGGTCGTATAGTCCTGGTGTGTCCACTTGCGGTACAGAGGTAACTCATGGTTGTTGTGAAGCTGAACACTGTGACACTGATGTTTCAAATGTGATAATGGTTACCCACAGTAGACAGTGTTTGGTGGAACCTCCCAATTAAAACAAGCTTGGAAGCAGGAGTGGCATCCACTTCCAAAATAGCTTGCCTCCGAAAACTCTATGAAACTGGAGAAAAAAATGAAAGTTATACAACTGTTGAGGTCTTTTGTTCATAGGGTCGCTCTAAGTCGCCTATGACTCAAAGTCACTTAACAGCAACAATAACACTTGATAGTGATCATGGTGGTGGTACTAATGCCAAAAATGGAATTCTTATGAATTTAATTCCACAGTCCAAAGTGTTCATTGACCATGGTCTTCTACAGAAATCACCTCTCTTTCTGTAATTATTTCATTATCATACACTGCCTACCAACTTGAAAATGGTAACTTCAGATAAGCAGTACTTATTTTTAATATTCTTTAAAATGATGATATATTAAGTAACACTTCATAGAGTAAATCTTCAGTTACTAACTTTCTTTTCTTTACTTGTTTTTCCCCCATCAGTAAGTCTTCCCATAGATTTAACTGTTTTGAATCTTACAAATATAATCTATGTTTTTTTCTCTGATATTAATGCAATGCAGAGGAGTAAGTGTAACTAGATAAAGAGGGTTCCTTCTTGGGCTGTTTGGAAGCAGTTTTCACCAGGACAGTGAAACAAGTTGTACAAAAGTAGTTTACTAGAGCCATATAGCACAGTTGATTCTTCTTTCTTAGGCTAATTTGAAGATTGGTAACAAAGAAAATCACACAGAGAACTTTTGTAAAAAACACACACACAAAAACTGTTGAGAAAAGCATATGACAGCATATTTTTATTCCTTAATTCTTATATAAGTTTATATATGAATAGAATATTTGATATTTCCGTTTAGAACTCACAAACTTGTAAATTCAGAGACTTTGTTAATTTAGAAGAACTCATATTTTAGTCGCAAAATTTTGGATTGAATCTGAATCCAACTACTCCAGAAGTCTAAAGTCTGGAATTGGGGAAAAATATGACATTTTCAAACTAATTTTACAAGTCTAAATACTATTTGGAGTATTTTCTAGAAATTGGAAGATGGTTGGCAATAATAAACCTGTAAAAGTAATGCCTATTTTTCTTTAATATTTCAGAATTTCTATAAGCACTACATGGAGTGGTGAACATATAATGTTTTGTGTTGATTCAATCAGCCAGCAAATATTTATTGAGTAGCTCTATATGCCAGGTAGAGTTAAAATCTAAAATAACATGTAAAATAGTTCTTGTTTTGTTGTGGTTGCGGTACTCTTCTTTATTTGCTTTTCATTGATCACAAGATAACAATTGGAACACTTTGTCTTGACACCAAATCCTATTTCTCCCTTGTCTTCACACATCAGTTACATAGGACACTTACTATTGATTAACATGTCCAGCCCAATCATACTTGAGCACTTAGGATTATGCTATTGTTTCTCTCTGAATGACTTCACTTTTCTTTGAGTATAACTGTCCACATTGTGCTCATGGTTAAATGCCTTTAAATTGTGGTGTTAGAGATGAGTACTGAATATCCCATGGATTTCCCGAAGAACAAAGAACTGTGTCTGGAGGAAGTGCAAACAAGATGCTTCTTGGAAATGTCGTCTCACATACTTTGTCCATGTTGTCAGGAGGGGCCAATCCTTGGAAAAAGACATGATGCTGGGAAAGGTAGAGGACTGGAGAAAGAAAGGAAGGCCCTCAACAATATGGAGTGACACAATGACTGTAGCAAATGGGTTTGTGTCAAAGATTGTGAGGTTGTCTTAGGATTTAAACTCAAATAGACTAAATTCAAAGCCATTACTTCTGTGGTAGATACTATACTAGAATATCTCAAACTTTTAGCATTTAAGCAAATCCCCTGAGGATTTTGTTAACACATAGATATGATGAAGGAGACCTCATTAGAGCCCAAGTGTCTAACCAGCTCCCAGGTAATGCTGATTCTCCCAACCTGCAAGCCACCCTCCGAGCAAGGGGATTATTGAATATTTATTCTGGACATAAACTATGCATTGTAATAAAAAATATATTTTCTTAACACTCTCTAGTAAATTCTGTTAATGTATGTTGATACACTAACAAAGAGAGAAGTGTCAGGCAACTTTAATCAAGTATGAAATATGGGAGCTTAGACAGTTCACTTAACAAGCTATCTTGAGTCCTATTTTCTTTGCATCCATAAGCAGGGATCCATAAGACAAAGCCACAAATCCACTGCCATGTGTTGATTCTGACTCTTACAAACCTCTCGTCATGTTTCAGAGGCTAGAAATCTGTACAGATGAGACAGACCACCTTTCTCTGGCAGTGTTGTTGGTGAGCTTGAAATGTCAGCTTTTCAGTGAACAGTCTAACGTGTTACACAATGAGCCATGGTGGCCCCATGACTATCCCCACCTTGCTTCCTTCTCAGTGCTCTGTGAGTGTCTTCAGTTTACCATATCTCTAATATACTCTGAAGTCCTATTTTAAATAGTTTTCTCCTTTTGCTGATTTTACCTCTCCTCTTATTTTTAAGCATCTTTGAAAGCTCTTTCAGTGGAGATTACTAGTGAACTAACAACAATGTCAAGAAGCAATTGGTATGTTTTGGTTGTCAGAGTCTCTGCTAAATTAAAGGTTAAATATTCCAGAATAAAGGCCTTGCAAGGAAAATAGATACCTCTCAGTGACATCTATTATTATTATTTCTTCCTCATGTGCCATGCTCCTAGTATATTTCTTTCCATCTACATTTCATAATTTACATTTTCTCTTTCTCACAGTATAGTTAACAAGAGCACAAGCTTTGAAGTCAGACACCTGCTTCAACTTAGATGTTGAATTTAGGGGATTCAGTTTTCCAGAAGCATGAATTTCTTCATCTCATCATCTATAAAGTAGAAATAATAATAATAAGAAAAAGAAGAATGAATAGAAAAACAAAATTGTCTTCCTAAATTTTGTGAAGGTCAAATAAGAGTTTAACATGTAGTGACTGGTTAGAATTTAACAAATGTTGATTCTTTCTCGGCTGATCCTAAAACATCTTTCTGTTTTAGTCCTTTTATTTTTTACCAAATATATTATTATTTATTGTACTTTTTAACCCTGTCTCATCTAGAAGTATATTGCATAGATGCATAAATGAATGGCTGAGAGACCTAATCAGCATTCATTTTAATGGGTTTTGTTCTGACACTCTACTTTTGTCTTTCCTATTGTTTTCAGTAATTCTGGCTTTATAATATCCTTAATAGGTTTGGCATTCATTCCAGCTGTCTTTGTCTTTATTTATGGTTTCTATAGGGAGTTCTGATGGCCAGATAGCTAAGAAGTGTGCTATCAACTCAAAGACAGGCAGTTCCAATCCACAAGCTACTCAAAGAGAGAAAGATGGGCAATCTTCTCCTGTATGATTTACAGCCTTAAACCTATAGGAGGGCAAGCTATGAGACAATTCAGACCCAATGACACATAGCAGAAACAACATGGTTCCTGTGTACAATAAGAGAGATGCAAATCAAAACTACAATGGGGTACTATCTTACTCCAGTAACAGTGACAAAGTTTAACAGGCAGTAAGTAATAAATATTGGAGAGGATGTGGCAAGAAATGAACACTTATACATTGTTGGTGAGATTGTAAAATGGTATAACCATTCTGGAAGGCAATTTGATGCTTCTTCGGGATGCTGAATATAGAAATTCATATGACCCAGCTATTCTTTCCACTGCTTGGGATATACCCTGAGAAAAGGAGAACTGAGGCACAAATGTAGACTTATACACCAATGTTCATAGCAGCATTATTCACCCACTCAAGAACATGTAAACAGCCCAGATGCCCAGCCACATATGAATGATCGAGAAAATATGGTGCATTCACGCAATAGAATGCTATGCAGCATGCAGAATCAACGTTGTTGTTGTTGTGAAGTGCCGTCGAGTCGCAGGCGACTCATACCGACCCTATGAAGGAAAGTCCTCGACGCTTGAGTGCCTTTCATCCTCTCTCCAGGTTCATAGGGTTTCCGGAGGCAAGCTATTATGGAAGTGGATACCACTCCTCCTTCCACGCTTGCAGAATCAATAACCTTTTAAATTATTACCTAACTTGGGAGGGACTGGAGAGGATTATGCTGAGTGAACTAACTCAGTCCAACAAGGACAAATATTGTATAAAACCATTATTGTAGAATGAGTATAAGGATCCAGGGAAGGTTGGGGAGGGTAGAAGTGGAGCAATGAGGATATGCCAGCAGAGAGGAGGATTAATTATGGAGTTGTACAATTTGATGGGGGAGTGAGGGAAATTGGTAGAATCTGTTCTCGAAACAGTGCATTTAAATTTTGTAAATAAACGAGTATAATTTTTAAAAAAATATATAGAACTAAGAACATCCTGAGAGCAAGGTTTTGCTCCTACTCCTCTCTAAATAATCAGCACATGTTACACAGGAGTCTCTTGATTATGTGTGAATAAGTAAATGGATGAGGGAAGGAAAACAAAGGGCGAGGGCAGGGAGCAAAAGCTAAAATGAAGAGAAGTTTTCTATTCTGGACTGAAAGCAGTTTATCTAGTACAGTGCCTGACTCATGATGAATGCTCTCTATATTAATTCCTCACAGAAGTGAAAAATTTTAATTTGAGTTTTGGTTAGTTTCCCAAACATCAACTTGGTGATAAAAAGCAGTCTCTTTAGAAGTTGACACTGACAAACACAAAAGGTAACCTGGAGAAATGGAGAAGGAGAAGCCATCTTTTTTTTATGGTCAAAGATGTCAAGCTGTCATGTGAGTGTCTGCTGAGCCTCTGCAGGCTAATGGTTGCCAGGGCAACAGCAGTGCTGGGCCTTTGCATGTGTGTGGTTTTCCATTGATAATTGCTAATGTGAACAAGTGCTCACTTGCACTTTACACCTGCCTGGCATGTAAGTCCACCTTAATTGGATGTGCCAAGATTGAGGAAAAAGTAATCTCCCCTTTCAAGACAACTGACAAGGAGATGAAGTAGCTGTTAGGACCTTTATTGTTACAATTTTCCTGACAAAATGACTATGAACTGTCTTCTTTCGATGCATAGCCTGCTTTTGTTGACAAACCCCTAGTGTTTATCTTCTAGGGGTGTTCTATTAAGTCAAGGAAACTTTGATGAAATGTTTTGGAGCAGTTTGCTGAAAATTCACCTGCTTTTGTTTAGCGACTGAAAATAATGTGCTATTGGGGAGGAAGCTTAGAGAATGAGGAATTAGGCAGGACAAACTATGTATACTATGTGTAAGACTCATACTATGCATAAGACTCTATTGCTAACAAACATTCCTTCGATATTTCCAGTTTTCCTTTCTAGTGGGTTAACCAAAACTAAAACCAAACAATTGTTATTAAGTGAATTATGAACTTCAGAGACTTAATAGGACAGAGCAGAACTGCTCCATTACCATTCCCAAGACAGTTAGATCTTTTCAAAGTAGATCTAGTGTAGTTGTGGGATAAGGAATCGTGCTGCAAACCCAAAGGTATGTTGTTCAAATCCACCAGGGGGTTCTGTGGGAAAAAGATGAGCAGTCTTCTCTCATGCTCATAAAGTCTCTGGAAAGCTGCTGGAGGCTTAGTTAGGAGTTGGTTACAACTGGAAAGCACAACAAATCATTACAGGGGCAGATTGACATACATTTCTCTCGCGTTCCAGCTAGTGGATTCAAACAACCAATTTATCATTTACCAACTAAATGCCTAATTGCTGCATTACCAGGACTCTTCTCTATAGGACGGCAATGAGAAGACTCAATGTGAAAAAAAAAAAGTCATAGTATCATATTTCAAATTTTAATCTTCTGAATTATGCAATCTTCCATTTTATCTTTTGCAATTGTTTTTGGATGATCTTAAGCAGATTTTTGCTATTTTATTTAGTCCTGGCTTTCTAGAGTGATTTCCATCGTAAATCTATTTCTCATTGCTGTGGGGTTTTTTTTTTGTTTGTTTGTTTGAAAGTTTTCCAGATTAATCTACTTGTTCCCAACAGCAGTTATAGTAATTAACTGTTTTCACAAGTTCTCTAGAAAGCCAGTGAATTTTTATGTGTGTATGTATGTGTGTGTGTGTACACATACACACATACATACATAAAGAGGGAGATTTCTGGAGGCTTTTTCTGATTCATAT
This sequence comes from Elephantulus edwardii, assembly GCF_000299155.1. Classification (NCBI taxonomy): domain Eukaryota; kingdom Metazoa; phylum Chordata; class Mammalia; order Macroscelidea; family Macroscelididae; genus Elephantulus; species Elephantulus edwardii. Next base: position 20,747,960 of record NW_006399775.1, on the reverse strand, counting down.
ATCTGTGGGGCTTGATGACTGAAAATCAGCAAGTTACATGATAGACTCATGGGTTACAGAAGCTAAAGCATCCCAAGAACTCAAGGTTAGATAATGCCAAACTGAATACAAGAACCAGACCAAGTGAATTTGCCATATATTTTGGATACAGACCATACCATTGAGGAAACAATATTTGCATTGGCTGATAACATTATATCACATCATAGAGGGTGATTAAATAGTTACGTAACTTCAAAATTACATCTGTATATCACTACCAAAGAACATCATTACATAACAGCCAAATAAATAAGAATTAGTGTCCAGTGAAGTTGACACACAGCCTTACCCATCACAAATATAGTTCCTTGAATTTACCAAACCTTTAGTAAATGCTGAGAGTGCTAATGGAAGAGTCAGTAGAGAATTATAATGTTAACCCTTTTGAGCTGTACTTCTTTGGCAGTTCAAATGTACCAGTAGCTTCTAGGGAAAAGATGGACAATCTTTCAATTTATTCTCCCAGAAATCCAATGTAGTGTCACAAAGGTCAATTCTGAGTTGGTTTTGATTTTACAGCAATGAATGAATGAGTCACTAAGTGATGACCATGTGCCATTTATAGTGTTGGGTGCTAAAAAAATCAGCAATCACTTTGGTCCATCTTCTAAAAGAAATTATCTGTAGACTTCAGATGAAAGGAAGAGAAGGAGATATAGACACACAGAGAGATAAACATTACTCTATCCCCATGGAGCTATTGATACATTCAACTAGACTCAGGTAGTTTAAAAAAAATCCTTGGCTTAGTTCTTGCTCTCTAAAAGGATGATTCAACCTAGATTTGTGAAGTCTATTTTTGTTTATTTATTTTAAAACTGAGTCACACTTTAAGCTAGTGATTTAGAAAACACTCCAGCAATTTTGCATTTGTGCTTTGATCAGAATCAAGCTCATCACTCTATACAGGCAATGATGTCTTGTTGTTGTTCTCTCTACTTTAAATGCAAAATTTTGTGTTTAGTCCTTTCTTCTCCTTTTCCCCACTTTAATTTTAACATATCAGTTAAAAAATATTTAAATCAAATGGTCAACTAGTTTATCATTTGACAATATCTGTCCCTGGTACTTTCACAGACTCTTAGAGCAGAAAGGTTGTTGAAACTCTTCTACACTTAGGAGAGATTTGGGGTTTAAGTTTCTACAATAATATCCTATCGTTTAGTTATAAACATTATGTTCAACACTTTCACTGATAGCACATGAGAATGAGATCACATTCCGCCACTGCATCATTAAGCAGCTGTAATTCCTCAAGCATGTTGGACAATCGCCTCCCGTGTGATTTACAGTGCCCAAAACCCACTGGAGGGCCAGTTACGGGTCAATTCCAGCTCCACAGCAATGAGTTGCATGGCAGTAGAAGTGCTCAAAGGGGCAATTGAAAGAAGCAAACACATATTGATCATTCAAAAATATTTTAAAAAACAGAACTAAAAGACCCTTAAACTCAGTGCTGCCATCTCAAAACCAACTCACTTCTGACCCTCCTACAAGTTTTCCAAGGCCATAATGTTGCAGCAGGAGATTTCCAATTACCACCTCCCCATACTGGAGAACAGCTGGTAGGGGTAAAATGCCCACGGTTAAGTTGGTATTCACTAAGCCACTGGAGTTCCCAGTTTACACATGTATTTTGTTCCTCAACCAATCAGTAAGAATTTCTTATTTAAACTTAATAGATGACATACAGGAAAATATTATAGACATGCATCTGGGTGATAATTAGTCAGAATTGAATGCCTCTCTAACTTTACCTATGGATATTTGCACATTTCCATAGAAGCTTTACTGAAAACTAAAGACAGTTTCTTATATTGTGGCAAAATATATTTCTTACATGTTATAATCATTCTTCCATTGAAACAAAACAGAATAAACTGCCTTCGGTTTTGCAGGGCATCACTTAAAGTCAGAATATTGTCTCCAAAAGCTGAAAATAAAACAAAGGAAAATTAGGTGGTCTAGTTCATAGCTAGGGCACTCTGGTGGCCTAGTGGCAAGAAGCTGTGTTGCAACCCCGAAGGCACATGGTTTGAGGCCACCGGCTGCACCATGAGAAAAGAATGGGCAATCTCCTCCCATGCGATTTACTGCCTCTGAAAACCCACTAGAGTATCAGATAGGTGTCGGTTCTGACTCAATAATACACAAGAGTCTGTAGGTAGTTCCTTTACTAAACATAAAGGTACTGCATCTCTTACAGTTCAATCAACCAGCCACTTCTTGGGATAAAGATGGGTAAACACCTCCTTTGTAATTTACAGGCTAATTCAGTAACTGACAAATGTTCATGATGAAGCAATAGATCTGTAGATGTAGATAATATAGTGTTAGGACTTTGAACACAAGCTTTGGTGTAAAAAGGAATCTTGTTTGAATTCCAAATCATGTGCTTATTTAACTTACAACCAAGGACAAGTCATATTAGTTCCATTATCCTCATTTTATTCAGGTATAAAATGAACAGTGTAATAAGTGGTTTTGAAATAAGGCCTCCCTCCTACCATTATTGTTGAAAGATAAATGAAGTGATGTTGATAAATGCTTTGTTACAGGGTCAGTGTTAAATAGTTGGTAACTGTCATGTTTCATCTGAGTGTTCTCTTGTCCACAATAAATAACATATTCAAGGATCACTACAATAATATGTCAAATCCTCTCTTTGATCATCCTACTCTGTATAGTGTCCAATTTGCCTATGTCGCACAGTGCATTACCCATCATTTAACGTAGCTTTCTCTTTTTTCTTTGCCCCTCGTGAAAGCACTGAACAGAAATAATACACACTTCTGTGCTTTTTCAGTGACTAGACAGTTTAATTTCATCACATACAATTTCCCTCATTTAATTATCATGAAACCCATTTGAAGTAAGTGCATATA
>NW_006399775.1:20741528-20743954 GCF_000299155.1 Elephantulus edwardii | reverse complement strand
AAGTTTCAAGCGTGAAGTTGCTTACCATTTGCTGATCAGAACACAAATTTAAATGGTTAAGTTTTTGCTCAATATCTCATATTTAGAAATTGATAAATCCGGAATTTAAAGTCAGGTAGGCTGACTCCACAGCTCTCCAACATTCCTTAGGTAATTTTGTCATTATATTATAACTTGCATACTTCTGTGATACTGGAAACTCTGCCATTGACATTTGAAATATCAGCAGCCATTCATTGTGGGCAAATACCAGCAGATCTTCTAAAAGGAAGACAAAGATAGACCTGGTAGCCTACAACTTAAAAATTAGCAAATGAAAAGCCAGACACTGTCTGCTATCAATGTCTTACAGTATTGAAAGTTAAAGCTTTCAGATTGAAAGACACTTAGAAAGAGCTGCCTCCATAAAGTAGAGTGACCCTTAATAATATTCATATATTAAGTTTCCAGAACCTTAGTTGACTGATGTGACATGACTCAAAAGAAAAAGAAACAGGTAAAAACATCCATTAATCATTGGTATCATCACCCTTGATCTAACAGTCAATAAATCAAAAGAGGAATTGGAATTGGGAAATCTGCTGTCTGGGACCACTTCAGAGTACTAAAGAGTAATGATGTCAATTGAATCAATTTATCATGTTCCTGACACAAACCATTATTTTCTCCATTGTTTGTTATGCATCTTAAAGTTGGACAGTGACTAACGATGACAGTAGCAGAATTGATGCCTTTGAATTGTGGTGTTGGAGAAGAGTACTGAATATACAGCGGAATTCAAAGAGAATAAACAAGTCTGTCCTGGAGGTGCTCTCTGGAGACAAGGATGACGAAATACTTTGGCCATGTTGTTAGGAGGGACCAAACCTTGGAGAAGAATATAATGCTTGGGAAGTTGTGGGTCAGCATAAAAGATAAAGACCTACAACAGATGGAATGATAAAGCAATTGTAACAATGGTTCAAGTTCCTGAGGTGGAAAGTCAGCAGAAGAGATGAAGGTCTACAACAAAATGGATTGAAGCAGTTGCTATAATAATGGAGTCGATGTTGACTATCACACAGAAGGAGAAGATTCTGATCTACTGTTCATAGGGTTGATGAGTTACAGGCAACCCAATGAAACATAAGAAAAACAAGAGCAAACTGGGATGTGGAATACTCAAAGTATGTGAGATGAAGTGTTGCTATCTTTCCCTGTAAGGAGTATCCTGCCTGTATCCTCTCTAAAGCATATTTATTCATTCTTTTGGTAGTTCATGGAAATGTAGTGTCCTTCTCCATCACCACAACTCAAAGACATTCATTATTCCACTACCATTATTAACTGTCCAAGTTACAGACAAATAGCTAGTAATTGAAAAGATCATGACTTAAAGTATATGCACAAGTCTTTAAACTGGTATATTTGCTCTTGTGTACTTTGGTGAGGTCTCTATCTACACACTTTCCAAATGTAACACACGTTTTTCTTTGCTAACTGCTGATACCAAGGTTGTTGATTGTGGATCCAAGTAAAATGAAATAATAGACAATTTCTAACATTTCTCCCTCTCTTATGATATTGCCTATTGGCCCTGTGGTGAAGATTTTGGTTTACTTAAAGCAGAGGAGTAATCCATGCTGAATACTGTGGTCCTTGATCTTTTGCAGCAAGTGCTTCAAATCCTACTTAATCTCAACAAGCGAGATTGTATGATTTGCATAACTCAATTTGGCACTAAGTCGTCTTCCTCTGATCCTCATGTGACATTCTTCTTCATAAAATCCAGCTTTTAAAATATAGATGAACTTGCTCAATGTTCCTTAAGCTGAAAGAACTTTAAGACAAATTCAAGCATTGAATTGCAGTACAGAGGATACCATGAGTAAACTCCTGAATGATCCAAAAAGTATCAGAAGATGGAGAAATATACTGAGTCACTACATCAAAAATAATTAGTTGGCATGAAACCATTTCAGGAAGTAGTATATGATCAGTGACTAATGGTGATAAAGGAAGAAGTATAAGATGCACTAAAGGAATTGGCAAAAAAAAAAAGGCCCAAGAATTGACGAAACATGAACTGTTATGTTTTAACAAACAGATACAATCATCAGACTATATCGAGAAAATTGGAAGACATTCCAACAGATTGAAGAGGATATATTTGTTGCCACTCCCCAAAAAAGGCGACCCAATAGAATGTGGAATTATCAAGCTGTATCTTTAATCTCATATGCAAGTAAAATTTTTGCTGAAGAGTACTTAAAAATGGCTAGAAGAGTACAACAGAGAACAGTGAGAAATACAAGCCAGATTGAAAATTGTCCCTGATAGTAGGAATACCATTGCTAATAAGTCAAGCTTGGCAGAAAGCAGGGAATACCAGAAAGATATCTAAACATGTTTATCATCTATGCAAAGACATTTGACTGTGTGAATAA
>NW_006399775.1:20733847-20736973 GCF_000299155.1 Elephantulus edwardii | reverse complement strand
AGCTTTCGTGTGAGACGCCCAACCAGATATAATACATAGAAATAAAATAGACTACAACTCTGGAAATAGATGATTGTGGGAAAGCTCTATTATCTGATGGAATAGGGCCAGTGGTCAACTGTAGAATAGACCATCAGAGACTATCTCGCGGATAGATTTGATAATCTGAATATTAATGACCAAAGATAAAATGTGTTGTGGGATGGCATAAAAATGTCATGTGTAAAATTTTTTAAATTTCCGGATATTCATCAACAAAAGAAAAGATTGAGAAACTATAGTGCGTTCACACGATGAGACACTATGCAGCACTAGGGAAAAATAGTTTTGTAAAATAATATATTACATAGGAAGGTCTAGAGAGCACTATGCTGAGTGAATGAACTACACTCATATGGACAAATATTAGATAAGACCATTATTATATAAATACAGGGATAATTGAGCAAGGTATGGATAAACATTCAAATGGGAATGGGGGAAGTGGCGAGGAGGTAGAAAGCAGGGAAGGTTGGAAATCACTAGGGTAGCAGATGTTAGTGGGTGAGTAAGAGTTGAAGCAATAGATATGATTAAATAGAAACTTGATTAGACAGGGTAATAATAGGTATAGATCAATAGTAATTATATAAAAGACAGTGTATATGAATGATTGTCTAAAACACAATGTACATGATTGAAACACAGTGTATTTTAATTCTATTGTGTGCAAACCAATAAAAATATTTTTTAAAATACTAGAATTAATTAAAAGCCAAAAATGGATACCAGCTGAGACGGAAATTTGAACATTAATTAGTAAAGTGAATCAGAAAATGATGAACTAAAAGAAATCTGCAGAAGATTTGCAGAAGATGGCTGAAGGAGGCAAAGTAGAGTAATATAATGAAATGTGGAAAGACTAAAATTAGAACACCAAAAAGACTAAAAAAAAACAACCCCAGTTAGTGTTTCTCAATCTGAATAAACTGAAAGAGAAGTTAAAACTTCATGTTTCAACAATAAGAATATTCTATGGAAAAAATACTGATTTGTGCCAAGATTGTATCCTTTCTCTGTACCATATTTCTCTTTATTGTTCCATGTAAATAAAATTTATAAAATGAGATAAATGAAGATACTTCAAAAATGAGTATCCCAGTATATTACATCTTGCTCGCTGAAAGTGAGGAGGTCTTGAAGCACTTGTTGAAGATCAGGGAATACAGCCTTTGATATGGATTGCGACTCAGTGCCAAGAAAGCAAAGATTCTAACCACTGAACTGATAGGCAGCATCATTTTGGATGGAGAAGAGATTGAAAACTGTCAATGACTCCATGTTGCTTGGATCCAAAATTAACAGTTTTGGTACCACAGTCAGGAAATATGGAGAAACACTATACTGAGAAAATCTGCTGAGAGGGACCTCTCCAAATTATTGAGGAGTACTGATATCAGTATATGGATTAAGGAGCATCTGAGTTTGGCCATAATTGTTCTGATCAATTGCTATGTGTCTGAGAGCTAGACAATAAGTAAGAATGATAGAGGAATTGACACCTTGGAGCTGTGATGTTAGAGCACTGAACATCCTATGGACGGCCAGGAGACAAGCAGATATGTCTTGGAGAGGATGCAGCCACAGTGCTCTTTGGAGGAAAGAATGATGAGATTTTACCTCACATACTTTGAGAATATTACTAGGAGAAGCAATTTTTTTTGGAGAGGGACATGATGCTAGGAAGGATGGAGGGTCAAAGAAGGAGAGGAAAACCCTCATCCAGGTAGATTGACATGGTGACTGCTGCAATGGGCCCTTTTGTGTCAGGAGGTGGAGGATAGTGCATGATAGAATGGGGTTCAGATCTTTTGTTCCTAGGGTCACTATGATTCATACTAATCTTGTAGACACCTAACAACAACAAAAGCAACTAGACATTTAAGACAGATCCCTAAAAGGAAATGAAACACAAAACTTCATTATGTTTCATTGACTATATAGGCACTGCCAACTATATGGAAAATAACACAATCATGAATGTTGTTGTTGTTGTTGTTGTTGTTCTTAAGTGCTGTTGAGTCATAGATGACTCATAGTGAGCCTGTGAATGAAAGACCTGAACACTTGTATAACTCATTGTTTCTCCAAGTTCATAGAGTTTCTGGAAGCAAGCTATTTTGGAAATAGACACCACTCCTGCTTCCAAGCTTGTTTTAATCAGGGAGCTTCACCAAACACTATCCACAATGGGTAACCATTATCACATCTGACTCACCATTGTATGTTGTTATGTGGTTTTGAGTCACTTGTGACTCATAACAATCCTATGTACAAGAGCCTTAAACTCTGCTGTGTCCTGTGACAACATCACTGTCTCCGATACACCTACTCCCATTACCCCAATCATTGAATCTATCCATCTCATCAAGAATCTTTCTCTTTTGTGCTGTCCCTCCACCTTCCCAAACATGATGGCCCTCTCCAAGGGCTAGTCCCTCCTTGCAAGATTCCCAAAGTATAGCAAACAAAGCTTCAGAATCCTTGCCTCCAAGGAGCAGCCTGATTTCACACGCTCCAGGACAAATTCATTTGTTCTCCTGGCAGTCCATAGTATATGCAACACTGTTCTCCAGCACCACAGCTCAAAGGCATCAATTCTCTTTCTACCATTCCTAGTCACTGTCCAGTTTTCTGATGCAGAACACACAATTGCAAAGAATATGGCCCAGATCAAGCACACCTTAATCTCCAGCTTGGTGTCATTGTTCTTCAGTACTCTGGAACGGTCCCTGACAGCTGACTTTCCCAATGGAATTCATCTCTTGATTTCCTGGCTGCTGGTACCAAGAGTGTTGATAGCTGAACTAAGAAAACTAAACCTGTTAGCAATCTCAATCTCTTTACTGTCCATAATGATGCTGCTAATTGGCCCAGTGGTGAGAATATTTGTTTTCTTTATCTTGCGCTTCAGTCCATATTGAAGGATGCAGTCCTTGATCTTCTGCAGCAAGCATTTTGAAAAAATGTGAATTCCAGATCATTTAATTTTGCTCAAGTGGGATCTATGCATAGACCAAAAAAGTAGTCTTTCTAATGGAACAGGAGAAAGTGTGTGGGTAAAAATAAGAAAGATATGTGTTAAGG
>NW_006399775.1:20693646-20733747 GCF_000299155.1 Elephantulus edwardii | reverse complement strand
GAAGATCATGGCATTAGTGTTAAAGATGACACAGCTTTGCTTGCTGAAAGTGGAAAAGATCTAAAATACTTGTTGATTAAATTATAAAGAAAGTAAATCCTTAAAACTGAACAATCATGATTATCATAAGAGTTCAGAATGAGGGTTGCAGAGTGGAGTATACTTGGGATAGGGGTTGGGATGTGGGGGGTGGATTGTATAACAATGAAGGAGGGGTTTTTGGATTTTTTTTCTTTTCAAGGAGAAGAGTGAACTGGGGGTTGGGATGGGGTGGGCAGGGAGAAAAGTGCAACAACGAATGAATGGAAATCCAAAATTTTTGTAAATGTTCATTGAAATTAATTTTTAAAAACTGAACAATTAACCAACATAATGATAAACAGAAAATAACAACATTTTCAAAAATTTCATTTTGTTGTTGTTGTTGTTGTCATGTGCCATCAAGTTGCTTGCAACTCATAGTGAGCCTATGTGCAACAGCTCTGAACTCTGCTCTATCCTGAGCCAACCTTATTGTCTCTGACACACCTACCTCCAGTATCTCAATCACTGAGTGAATCCTTCTTGGGCTGTGCCTCTACCCTTCAAAGCCTAATATCTGTGTCCAAGGACTGGTCTCTCCTTGCAACATGTCCAAAACTCAGAATCTTTCATCCTTGGATCCATTATCAATGTCCAGGGTAGTGTCAGTAAAGAATATGCTATCTTTCTTATGCTCACTTGACAGTTATGCAGAGATGAAGTGTATCTGCTGGTTTTGTCTGCACTATAAAGACTATTTGTATTAACACTCATTTTGTAATTTTACATAAATCCTGTGTATTTTTAACTCAAATAAATCATCCCATCTTTCTGATAGTAGAAAAAAAAATAGAACAGATTGTATCGGGCAATATACTGAAAAAATCTTTTTAAAAGAGTTTAAAAGCAGGCTTCTATTTGAAGAATGTGGAGTTTTTCTTTCAACATAATGATCTTAGTCATTGAATCTGACTTGACCACATGAATGGGTATGAATATGCTAATAGGGTGTCTTGTTGTTGTTGTTATTGTTTATTGCCATTAAGTCAAGCACGACTAATAGGGTCCCTATAAATAAAAGACCTGAAGCCTTTCTAGAATTATCGTCATTTCTCAAAGTTCCTAGAGTTTCTAGAGGTGTGTTTAGGAAGTTGATGCCATTCCAGCTTCTACCTTATCCCTAATGATTGGCTAATCCATCATTCCACAAGGGGATTGACCAGTCTCACCAATCTACAAGGGGATTGGCTAATTGCATGGCTCCAATAGCAAATCAGAATTTCCCACCAGGAAAGAAAAAGAAGAAAAGAAAAAAGCAATAGAAAATAGGACACCCTTAAGGACCAAACATTCTGGCTTCAACTAAAGTAGCAGAAGCCATAGCTAACGTACCATACAAGAAAGACTTGACATGAGCTGGACCTGTTTGCTACCTGTCACCCCCCATTTCCCACCACAGGCAGAACCAGAGCTAAGCTAAAAGTATCTGTCCATGTTTGCTGGACAATTTGGGAGGAGAAGAGAACCAATATTGACATGACTGAGAGCTTTGTAACATCAGTCTAAAGCTGTGAGGCTCAAGGTTGAGGTGCTTGCATGTAAATTTTGGAAGCTGGCTTGACTGTATTTTGCTACTGATTTGCATTATAACCTTTTGACTGCCCCTAAAATGGTTATGTGTGGTCTGTGAACTACCACATCGGATTTTGGATCCAGCAAAGCAGAAGATTGATGTTGAGATGAGCAGAAAGAAATACAAGACTGTGCAGAACATATTTAACATCATAAAAAATTGGTTTTGTGTTATTGATACTGTTGATGGTTACAATTATCTTTGTGAAGCTGATGAAGGTCAGATATGGCCCTATCCAGGTGACTCTTGTTCTTTTTACAATTACTAAAACGTGTTGGTTGTAAGCTATACAAGAACAAGAAGGAACTACTGATACCTTTGAATTGTTCGTGAAGAATATTGATTACATCAGGGACTAGTGAGCAAAGCAAGTGATGACTATAGTTGAGATGCACAGGCAAAATTGTCCGTACAAGTTAGAATAACTTCTCACTTTATATTATCAGGAGGGTCCAGCTCCCATACAAGTTATCATGCTTGGTAAAGTAAACTATGTCAGTGAGAGAGATTAAGAGAACACCTTCAATGATGGACACATGATGGAAACATACCTGTGTGAGATAGCAATTGCAATGTGTCAGTATTTGAACTCAAATATTTTATTCCATATCTAGATAGTTAGTTAGGTATGATTTGTCTTTCAATTTATCATTAGAATTTTTAAAGTATAAAATTTGAAGTTTCAATAAATAAAATCTATAGTTATTGAAGGTAAATGAGTAATAGTAGACATTAAAAATAGGACATAATTAAATTTATAATAATAAGTAATGTTTAATATAAAAGCAAATTTCAAATTATCTCATTAAGAATGATTAGAAGATAAACATACACACCAAGAAAACAATCAATGCATTAGTGTTGTTTTTCACAGAAACATTTGTTTTCATTTTCTTTATTTTTGCTGTATTGTTTTTTAATACAGGAAAAATAATTACTAACAAAAGTTAGGCAATGAAGGTTACAAATTTTTAGGAACAGAAAAACAACAAGCAGGATAAACAAGTCTAATGCATTTATTTATCATGATTTTAAAATAATTTTTTAAATTATAATTTAAAAGCCAGTTGATTACATTTAGAAGGCTGAGAGATTTTTCCTCTTCCTATACTTGAATAACATATTCTTCACGAATCATATAAAAATCTCTTACCCAGGGAAGTCTTCCTTTTTCTTCTAGGAACCCACCACACCATATTAATCTCCTTACAGTTTATAAAATGTTACATTTGTTTTTATTCCTCTAATACAGAAACTAAGCCGAACATGTAAAAAAAACCTGTTTAGTAAATCAGTAAATCAGGTATCTTACTTAGACATTTTTTTTTTATTCAAATAGAATTAGAAAATATATGGAGGAACAGAAATGCATGTTTAAGCCCATGAACTAATATAATTAAATGGTGTATTTTGCATGAATCCGCATATTTGAGATTCATAGAGGCCTTGCTTTGTCTATATATATCTGCATTTTATTTTATAGATGAAGAGATATGCATAAAGGAAAGAAATTATTTGTTCATTTTGTTATTGTTCTTGTTATGTACCATCGAGTTTGAATCAACTCATAGGTGACCTTCCAACAGATTGTCAGAGGCAGTAATTGTGTGGAAAAGGATTCCTTATCCTTGTCCCATAAAGCAGCTGGTGGATTTGAATTTCATGCGTTTGGGATTGCAACACAGATTCTTACTACTAGTCTTGTCAAATGGACTATGACTCAGCAATGCTATGAATGACAAATATGAATGTTGCCCTATCATTCATGTGCTATCCTTTAACTCCTACATACTTGAGCCCATTATTTCAGTCACTGCATCTATCTTCCATCTCTTTGAATGAGTCATCCTCTTTTTTGCTGACCCCGTTGCCTTTGCCAGCATATCTTCCCAAGGATTTGTCCCTCCCGGTAACATGAAGAGGCCCTATAAAGCAAATATTTCCAATGCAACATATCTTTTGAAAACTTGACTGCTGCCACCAAATTAGTAATTTTGAATCCAAGTAAAATGAATCATTGGTAACTTCAATCTTTTCTCCATTTATCATGATGTTACCTATTATTCCTGTGGTTAAGGAGTTGTTTTTTGTTTTGTTTTGGGGTTTCTTCTAATGCTGAGATGTAGTCCATATTGAAGGCTGTAGTATTTGATTTTCTGCAGTAAGTACTTCAAGTTTTCTTTACCTTTTGCAAGCAAGATTGCTACATCTGGACAGCATAAGTTGTTGAAATGTCTTTCTCTAATTCTGTTGTTGTATTCTTCTTCATATAGCTGAGCTTCTTGAATTAATTGATCAGCGTGGAGAAAGGATAAAACTCTGACATGCACATTTCCTGATTGAAAACTATACAGTGTTTCTTTCTTCAGTTCAGATAACTGCTTTTTGGTCTACATATAGGATTTTCATGTGCTCAATTAAGAGTTCTTATATTCAAAATTTTCTTAATATTATCCATAATTTACTATGCTGTTTGGGATTTATTCTAATCACCTTCAGGAAAATGTTACTCAAATGTGTTATTATTGTTAAATAATTTCTACATTATGTTGAATCACCTTTTTTGAGAATGAAATAAATATTGATCTCTTCCAGTCAACTGACCAGGTAATTGGCTTCCATATTTGCTCGCAAAGACTGGTGAGCATGGTGAGCATCTGTTTTCTGAAACACCACAGTTGGTATTGCATCAATTTATGTGGCCTTAAGTTTTGGCAATCCCCTCAGTGGAGCTTGGACTTATTCCTGTATGATGGTTGGTTCTTGATATTATGTTACTTAAATAATTAAGTATTTTGTATTGTTAGGTACTCTCAAGTTGGTTTGAATTAATGGCACCCGTCCGTGCATAGGACAGAATGAAACACTGATTGTTGCTGTCTTTGAGCTTATTGTTGCAGTCACTGTGTTGACATATACCATTTAGCGTCTTTGTCTTTTTCACTGACCCTCTGTTTCACTTAGCTTGATGTCCTTTTCTGGTACTTCTGATACTCCTAAAAAACATAACCCAAGTGTGTGAGGTGAAATCTTGCCAAACTCCTTTGAAGAAGCATTTTAGATATAATTCTGAAATAGATTTGCTATTTGGATAGTCCATGGTGTACTCATTGTTCTTCACCAACACTTTAAACTACATGCATCAATTCTTCTTTCATTTATTAAAAATTATTATCTAGCTTTTCCATGTGTATGTTGTTGTTATTAAATGCCATCAAGTCATAGGTGACTCCTAGAGACCCTGAACACTTGTATAATTTTTTGTTTCTCCATGTTCATAGGGTTTCCAGAGGCAAGCTATTTTGGAAGTGAATGCCACTCCTGCTTCCAAGCTGGTTTTAGTTGGGTAGCTCCACCAAATAATGTACATTATGGGTGACCAGTATCGCATTTGGTACATCGGGGTCATAGTGTTCAGCAAACCACCACGAGTTACCTCTGTACAGTCTAGTGCTATATCATCTAGAAGAATGCTTAACAAAAAAACAATTGTTTGTATATGAGGTAATTAAAAATTGCCATGACACGGGTCAGATACACCTTAATTCTCAAAATGACATTTTAACTTTTTAACACTTTAAAAAAAATTTAAATTTGGTTTGCCTAAGACAATATGTTGTGTGATTTCTTGACTGATACTTCTAAAGCTTTACTTGGTTGTAAGTTCAGGTAAAATGAAATCATGATTATTTTAGTCTTTTCTCATTTTATCATGGCATTGCTTATTCACTTACTTACACAGGGTTTTATATTCTTTATGTTGAGGTATAATCTTTACTAAAGATTATAGTCTTTGATCTTCATTAGTAAGAACTTCAAGTCCACTTCACTTTTACTTTCATAGTTGTACCATCTTCAAATTGCAGGTTGTTATTCTTCTTCCAAAATTGATTCAACTTTCTTTTTTTATATAGTTCAGCATCTCAGATTATTTTCTCAGTATATAAATTTGAACAAATATGGTGAGAAGATACAACCTTCACTAATATCTTTCCTGCTTTTAGACCATATAATAATTTCTTTCTATGATTGAACGATTGTTGTGTTAGTCTATGTACATGTTGTTCATTGGCATAAGTGTTCTGAGCTGCACTTTGTCTGCAATGTTATTTTTAATATGTTATGATAGACATAATAATGGTTTTGCATAGCTAAAGCTCACAGGCTATGGTCTTCGCAATCACTTGTTATGCATCAGAGAGTTGGACAATGACCAAGGAGGATAGAAGGAGAATTGATGCCTTTGAGCTGTGGTGCTGGAGAAGAGTATTGAGAATACCATGGACTGCTAGGAAAACAAACAGATTTGTCCTGGAAAGGGTTAAACCGGGTGGCTCCTTGGAGGCAAGAATTCTGAGGCTCCGTCTAACATACTTTGGACATGTTGTGAGGAGAGACCGGTCCTTAGAGAGGGACATCATGCTTGGGAGGGTGGAGGGACAGCGCAGCAGAGAAACGCCCTCTATGAGGTGGATTGATTCAGTGACTGGGATAATTGGGATGGGAGTGTCAGAGACAGTGCGATTGGCACAGGACAGAGCGGAGTTTAGGGCTGTTGTACATAGGGTCGCTATGAGTCGCAAGCGACGCGACAGCATATAACAACAACAACAACAAAGCTCACAAGTAAACATTTTTCTGTTATTTCTACTTTAAGTTAATATCTGTCTGCTATTATAAGTTATATTCCTAGTTTAGTCCTCTTCTGAATGAAGCTTAAATTTCTGACAATTTCCAGTCAATGTCCTGCTGCAACTTTATCTTCAGCAATATTTTGCTTGTGTGTGACAGTAATGATGTTCTTCAACAAGTTCTTCCTTTTTTTAGATTACCTTTCTGTAGAATAGATAGATAGATAGATAGATAGATAGATAGATATGTATATGTATATGTATAAAAACTTTCTTGGCGTACACAATTGAGTGTTTCCAATGTTGCATCATTTTGTGGAAACATTTCAATTGGTATTTTTCAAATTCATAGATTATTTTTCTTGTTTGCACCATTACCTTTAGCACAGCCTGAATGTCTTCCAACAATACCATCAGTCCTCTATTAGATACTACCTTCATAAATAATTCATGGTTAAAAAGACAATTTCAAATTCTCTCTTGAAGTACAATGGTGTGATAAGATACTACTATACACACACACACATACACACATACAATGAAGACCTGTTTATACATTTATTGTCCAACTATTTGTACTAACAACAAAAGCTAAACAAGGGGAAACTGAGGTTTTTACCAAATTTTGCAGTCTGAAATTCAGCAAATTTATAGCAGTGAAGGACAATCGAGATAAGTAAAAGAAATTGGTGACTCAAATGCTATAGTTGGAAGCAGTGAAGAAAGAATCATAGTTGATAAGTATGGAGTTAGTGACAGAAATGAGGCCGGAAATTAAATGATTGAATATTGTATGTTCAATAAAATTTTCACTGTTGTTGTTGTTGTTATGTGCCGTCGAGTCACTTGTGACTCATAGCGACCCTATGTACAACAGCCCTAAACTCTGCTCTGTCCTGTGCCAATCACACTGTCTCTGACACTCCCATCCCGATTATCCCAGTCACTGAATCAATCCACCTCATAGAGGGCCTTCCCCTCCTGCGCTGTCCCTCCACCCTCCCAAGCATGATGTCCCTCTCCAAGGACCGGTCTCTCCTCACAACATGTCCAAAGTATGTTAGAAGGAGCCTTAGAATCCTTGCCTCCAAGGAGCCACCTGGCCAACCTGGAAAAGCCAACCTTTTCCAGGACAAATCTGTTTGTTTTCCTATAGATACTTTTTTTTAGATACTTTTTTTAAAAAACACTATTGTTTACTTTAATCAAGGACCTCTCTCAATGAACTTCACAGGAATCACACTGACTACATCTTTGGAAGATGTTGCAGAATCTCAATGTCAACAGTAAACACTGGTCAGATTCTGACTGTGGAACATATCATTAATTATTCATGTACAAGTTCAAGAAAATTAAAACCCGTCTAAGGAACCAAAATACAACCTTGTGTCTATCCCACCTGACTATAAAAATTATCTTAAGTTTGAGGCAATGAAAAAAGGCCCAGTGAGTTATGAGATGCCTTCAAAGTTATCATCCATGAAGAGGGAAAAAGGCCATTACAAAGACTAGAAAGAAAGAAAAAACAAAATGAATGTCAGAAGACGCTGAAATTTGCACTAGCATGTTGAAAAGCCAAAACAAAGGAAAGAGAAGCTAAAGTAAGACAGCTAAACAAAATATTTCAAAGGAAAAATCTAGAATAAAAAGCAAAGTTCATAACAGAATGGTTAGAGAAATAGAGTTTGGACTAGAAGGGAGGAATTAACTTGCCATTTCTCAAGCAGAAAAAACTTTAAAAAAACTAATTCAAGCCTTCAGTGGAGATACTAAGATATCATGAGTGAAACCTTAAATGGTCCAGGATGCATCAAAAGAAAATGTAAGAAATGCACACAGTCACTATATAAAAAAGGATGTACTTCAGGATGTATTTCAGGAAGTACTAGATGACCAAGAGTCAGTGGTAATGAAGGAAGAAGTTCAAGCTGCACTGAAGGCATTAGCAAAAAATAAGACCCCAGGAACCTTTCCCGTTTCCTTTACCAATCCCTCCCTACCTCAATCAAATTGTGCAACCTATATGTAAACCCTCCTTAACCACCCCGCTTAGATCCTTGTACATGCTCTACAATAATGGTCCTGTACAGGTTTTGTCTTTATGAGACTGAGTTAGTTTACTTAGCATTAAACTTTACAGTCCCTCCAATGTTAGGTTGTAATTCACAAAATCATTGTTCCTGCATGTTTTGTAGCATTCCACTGTATGAATGTACCATAATTTTTCAATCCATTCCATTGTTCCATTGTGGTTGAGCATCAAAAACAGTTCTTTATGCAAGCTGTATTATGTTCATATTTCCATAAAATTCTTATAGAATCAAAATACTATTTGATGTAATGAAATAAACCATCCACTCTTTTATGTTAAATCTCTACTTTTTAATGCATAGTCCCTGCTCCTAAGGAAATCAAAAGTATGGAGACGAAGAGAAAGATAAGAATATAATAACATGATAATAATTTTTAGTCAAGATTTTATACACACATTTCTGGATATGTAATGATCTGAGCACCTCACTGTGATACACTAAATTCCTTGAGAATAAGCTGGCTTATTTATGAAACCTCTTCCTCTACCCTCTTTCCCTCCTTCCTTTCCCTCAGTTTTCTTCCCATTCTCATGGTCTTGTTTTTTCAGAAGATTTTTACACATGTTCTTTCTTCTTTTAAGAAGTCTTGCCTCATTCATTACTTGTTGCTTGTTTCTCATCATCTGTGTGAAATAAAATGTCAATTCACTCAGAGTGTACTGTATCATCAATTGGCCTATCATCCCCAAAATTCTCCATTCTAGCAATGATTAGCACCTTAATCCTTTCCTTCTGAGGCTCTGAGCTTCTTGGAAATAGTGATAGTAGCGTGTGGTCGTCATTGTATACACAGCATCCAGCCTAGAGTCTTGAGTATAGACTCAAAATTCAAACTCATTGAGTTTTAACTGAGTTGTATGACAAGTCATTTAATATCACTTCCCAGATTCCCAACTAGTGTAGTTCATTGCCTCTCTGCAGCAAAGCATCATGTGGGATTTAGTTTGCTTAAGATGTGGGCTCTACATTCCAGAAGTTACAAATTTTGTAGTCTTAACAAAGATCTTGAATATTTTTAAGCTTCCTTTTCTCACTTAAGAACCTTGATGATATAACAGCAAAATTTTAACAGAGCAGCAAGCAACAAATGTTGGCGACGTTATGAAGAGACTGGAATCCTTATTTACTGTTAGTGGGAGTGTAAAATGGTGCAACCACTATAGAAAGCAGTATGACGCTTTCTCAAAAAGTTGGAAATACAAATACCACTTGACCCAGCAATTCCACTACTGGGAAAATATCCTAAAGAAACCAGAACTGTCACCCATGCAGATATATGCACACCCATGTTTATTGCTGCTATGATCACAATAGTAAACAGAAAACAACCCAAGTGCCCATCAACAAATGAATGGATAGAGAAGCTGTGCTATATTTACACAATGGAATATTATGCAGCACTGAAGAGCAAAGAACTCATGAAATATTATACAAAATGGATGACCATGGAGGACATTATGCTGAGTGAAATATCTCAGTCTCAAAAAGACAAATACTATACAATGCCATTGTTATAGAATAGGAGTGATACGGAGGCTGGGGGAAAATTCAAAATAAAGGGGATAAATAATGTACACTGCATTAAAATAGACAACGGAGAGCACTGTATAAAAGAAATATATGAGTAGGTAGTATTGGCATGACAGCAGTGGAGAATAAGAGCTGTATAGTATAGTGGTCTGGCAGGTAGGGGAACTGTATAGCAATGAAAGAACATTTTTCCCAAAGAAAAAAAACTAACTGGGGTTGAGGGAGGACAGAGAGGAAAATGTGCAACAATGAATGAATAGAAGCGCAAGTTCTTTATAAACTTTTATTAAAATATATAAAAAAAAGAACCTTAATGACATAATGGTTAAGCTCTCAATTACTGATTCATGGTACAAAGCTCTTTGTTAGCTCCCCAGGACACAATCTTAAAGATTTGTTTCAGTGAAGATTACAATCACGAATACCCTCTGGGGAAGCACTAGTTTGTCATATGCTTTCACTATAAGTCTAAAGACCACAGCAATTCTCTGTTTAAATGTGGTAAGTGCAATTATATCTGCTTGGCAGTGGGTTGTGACAATTTTGTAAACCAGAATCTGTATGGTTCCAGGTTTGTAGTTGACATTCAATAAAAGGTGGCTAAAGTGACAACTCACAGTAGTACTAAATTCTGCTCACTGGTCTTGATGTGGTTGAGATCTTACAAGTTTTGACTGCTTTTAATTGAGAAATGTGCATCTGTGACAGGTTATCAATATGTTCATTTGGCAACCAGGTTCCGGATGAAATAAAGCTAAAGAATGATGCAATTAGAATATACAAACAAATCCCTGCAGAAGCTAAATAGATTTGACTGCCTTCTCTAGCCTAATCATGCTGTTTTGTGTTTGGAATGTATCTGGAAGGTATTTTCTCACTCAATCTGGACCCAACTAAATAAGTAGGACTTCCTTCTCTCATCTCCTGTTTATCTTCACTGTTTTCTCTCTGGAGCTCAAATTCTCTCTGTTTAATATGTAGGCAGCACATAGTCCTGACCCCCTAAGTGTGAAGGACACACTGTGCACCTTACTTACAGGCATTGTCCCTTGAAATTCACTCTGTAATTTCTTTTTTTTCTTTGTCAGAATAGAATGACAGTAGCTGGCATTTTTTATGAAGAATCAGTTCAGGAGGAAGTTTCTCAATAGCCCATGAGAAACCTTCCTAAATAAATTCCTTCTCCTTTCGTGGGATCTATAGATTACTAAACAGCCAGTCTCTTTACGGTTCATCTGCAAACTAACTTTCTCCAACTTTCTTTTCCAATATTTACAACGGAGGCTTATTAACTTGAAAACACATCCTAAAAGTCGTGCACCAGTGAGTATAATCAATAGCAACCTCAACCCATTCTTTAGTTGCTCTTGGTTCTACCTCTGGATCCTCTACCTATTAACTCTATAAATTGGGAAAATAATATTAGTCCTATTGCTTGAATATTCATCTATCAGACTCTTTTACTAATAGTCCTTGACATTGATTTTGATGGAGAGAACTGAGATAGTATGTGTTAATTGCTAACATCATTGGGGGAAATATAGCAGGATAAGGCAAAGCTAATAGTGTTGCAATGGGTTGTAGTTGAGTAAAAGACGCATGGCAACAACGCTATCATCAGCTGGCATGCTATGGTCACCTAATAAAAACTTTCACTATCCATCTATCATAGCTATTATATTATTGTTAAAATTATTACCACTCCAAATTGTGAGCCAATTATCAAAGATGAGACATATTTGAGTTAATTAATCTAACTTTTCTATATAGTAGTGACTTGCATAGTACTTTTCTTTGTAATAAGTTTGGATATTGCAAAGAAGATTGAGTTTAGAGACAGGTAAACGTATATATTAAAATCTAGGCTTTGCCAATTCAACATGACCTTGGTTAAGTCATGAATGTATTTATGAGTTTCTTGACATTAGCCTGATATAAAATTGCTTTCAAAGTAACCAGTCAAGGGACCAATAAACTAGAAAGGGCATTTGGTAATCATCTTGTCAAATACATTCATTTTACAGAAGAAAAAAAAATTAAAATTAAAGGTTCCCAGAAGTTAAGTGACTCATCTGAGTTGACACAGCTAGTAAAAGGAGCCCAGGAGGAGAATCCAGTGATTCTACAGTGATCAATATCTGCCTGTCTAGCCCTTCAAAAATGAATAACAAAATGCACAAAACAGAAAATTAACATTAATTAATTAACAGAAAACTAACTAAAGGAGAAAGGAAAGGGAGAAAAGAAAGATACAAAAGGAAAAAAGAAAGAATAGGGAAGGGAGGAGAAAAATAAAATTGAATATGTGGCAATATTAGTAGGATGTGGCAGTTCTGTGGTGTAGATTATAATGAAGTCAACATAACAAGAGCAGGTCAAGTGGATAGACTGTATGAACACATAATCTAGCTCCACTACTTAGTAGTTGTACAATCTGAAAACAGATATATTCAAATTCCTAATATTACCTTTTCTATACAGTTGTTGTGAGAGTTAAAATTATTGTTAGAAAATTCCAAGTACAGCATCTGGCATCTGGGAATTACATTATTTAGTTATTAGATTATTATTCTTATTTAAATAGCAAAGTAATAGCCAACTTTTTGTTCTTCATTTCAATAGCCAGCCATTAGTCCCGAGTTACTGAGATATTTTTATCTCTTCACAGCTAAACACCATAAACACCCAGCTAACACCATAATGACTAAGAGGCTTGAAGTCATTACAAAAGAAATGGATGATGGGGATGGGAACAAGGGACACGATGGAGAATATTACCATTGACCTGTGTGTAGTGACTATCATATGTAAAGTTTAAGTGGGGAATAGGGAAGGAGCTTTATACATCCTTCTACTTAATCCCTCTCACAGATCTATTAAACAGGTACTACTGCCATTATTTATACAGGTGATAAAAATGAGGCACATAGCTGTTAGATAATTTAGTTAAGGCATTCCTTAATAAAAAAAATTAATCTGTTCAGCCTTATTATTATCCCTATACATCATGAAGTCATTGTATACAAGTCAAATTTTTTTGTCTGTATTTTCAGAAATCTTCTGGGGAAAGATATGAACAAACTTTATCTTATTGAGATATGAGCAAGCCCTATCTTATTGGTGCATTAGTAAACTATTACAATTAGTTATTTAGTGCCACTTCCATGATGAGCTCATATTCATTTTTCTATCCTTGATTTTAGTCAATATATTATGAATTACTATGTTTAAAAGTAATCAGTCTTTGAATTTATATCTTTCTTTTACTTCCTTAACAGGATAAACAGCATACCTGCTTACAAGATTTAAATGACAATGATCTTCTTGGATCTTGATGAAAATATCCATTAAGGTAAAACAAAAACAAAAACAAAAAAACAAACACAACACACACACCAAAAAAACCCCACAAACTCTCAAAATTTTGTTTGTCTGTGATTGTGTTTATAGTTTGCATAATCCTTTGGAATTGTGGAAAGAGGAAAAGACAATAATTTCGGTGTTACTTTTTTTCTTTTGTGTTGAGCAAAAATTTATGGATTAGCAACGCTAAATTTTAGCATACCTCTGCTAATACACTGCACTAAAGTTAGTAGTGATAACTGGCACAAAATGCACAGATCTCGTTAGCTTATGTACTAATTTTTCCTGAGAAAAAATTTTCGTAAGAGTACTGAATGAGGGTTGCCGAGTGGATTATATTTGGGGGTTGGGGGATGTATTTGGGGGATTGCGTACCAATGAGGGAGTTTTTCTTTGCGTTTGAAGGAAAGGAGCAAACGGGGGGGTCGGGGAGAGGGGTGCAACAATGAATGAATGGAATTCCAAAATCTCTGTAGATGTTCATTGAAATGAATAATATAGAAATTTAAAAAAAAAGAAGGGGGAAAAAAAGAATGTTCTAATAACTGGAAAAGTCTGAGGGAGACTACTGGCCATTTCTTAGCAGTGTAAAGCTAAGATCTAATAATTAAAAAATTTTTACAGATCAGGTTTAAGTTGTCTCAAATGAATTATACTTGAACACAGAAAAGGGTATACTTAATCAAATTTAAATAAAACATTTGGTTAGTAGAAGGTATTCCTGCATTTATCTTTTGTATGTGTGTATGTGTTAAAGTTTTATAGTCTTTTTAATCAGTACAAAGCAAAACATATAAGGAAATACAATATTGTGTTTTAGCATAAACTTGTGAGTATTGTTGAGTGTTCTCTGCTTCTTCATATTTTGGTCCTTAATTTAGACTATAGCCCATTTTTAGGAGAGAAAATTTCAGAGCAGAGAGTATTACATGCACTTATAAATTTAAAAAAACAAAAAGCAACAAAACACAAAACCAACCTCTTGTAAATTGTAAAGAAAAGAGACTCATTCAAGTTATTCATGTGATGGTGGCTTATTTTAAGAGTACCTGAAGAAGTAAGAAAACACAGACAAGCATCTCCACAATACTAGAGTTAGGTTTCATGAAGAACAGAAGCAAAACAAACAAACAAACAAACAAAAGCGTTTTAAAAGAGGAGTCATACAACATATATTCTCATTTTCCTGGATGCTTTCACTGAACAGTGTACTTGCAAGAGTCAACTATTTTATCACTGAAGAGGTAATAGTGTGAGAAAATATTTCATTCACAGAAATTATATATTAAAATGTAAAAACAAGAGAACAGAAGCAGAATTCAAGGTATAACAGCAACTCAGTAGTAAAGTCCACATATTTTTATCCTGTCTTTATGACTAATGAGAACAACAAGTAACATTAACTTGCTCTCCCTATCTGTAACTCAGGGAAAGATGAGCTTCTCCTACAATGCTCACTAGTTCAACTGCCTTTTTCTGCCTGTGGAATGCTGATGTACAGCCCACATCCATATGCCCTATGTTCAAGGATAAGAAAGAATGATTTTTTTTTTGTTACTATCCTGACTTATTTCAATGGACAAAGTCCCTGTATGAAATACTGTCTAGATTTCTGGACTCCTATACTCATACCATATAGCTGCTGTCTAAAAGTGTGCTACAAGTATTTGCTCAACTTGTTGTGTACCATAGACATTCATTATCTGGAGATTGCTGTGTATATCTGAAAATTTTGGATGAGTATGCCAGAAATCCTGTCATCTGATACAAAGCAAACCCCCCCTACTATGGCAGTTGGTTCAGAATAATAGTGACCCCACAGGACAAAGTACAAGTGGCTTTTATAGTTCTGAGAGTGTAAATCCTTCTGAAAGCAGACTGCCTCATCTTTCTTTTAAGCAACAGCTTGCAGTCTTGAACCATTGATCTTTTGGTTAGCAGCCATATGCTTTAGCCAGAGTACAAAACCCACACAAACTCAGATCATAAAGAATAAAAGGCAGCCTAGAATTACATGCTATAAAGAACAACATATAGGGCAATGCAATAGTGCAGCTAGATGGGTCCTTAGAAACATAGACAGAGAGTGGATTATCAAAAGAAGTCATTCCTCAGAAAATGACATGATGCTTAGAAAGATAGACAATGAAGAAAAAGAAGATCCTCAATGAGATGAATAGACATAATGACTGCACCAGTAGATATGTGTGACAGAGATTATAAAGACAGAGCAGGATCTGACTGGTTTACAATATGATGTCATATCTCAACAACAAAAGACAACAGCAGTTGTATCTGTAAAAGAGAGAGTTATCTGTGAAGGAAAACAAAAGGAGAGATTGAAAAAGATGGAAAGTCCATGAAATGATATGTAGAAGTTTTCTACTACTTAAGGAAAGACTTGTGGGGTTCTTCGACAGAGCATGGGCAAAACAATGGAGTGTCTTTTTCCAAGGTTCATTCAGAGGTCTAAAGACTTTAGTTGAAGTCCATCTTCATTATGATACCTATTTTACCAACCCCAAGTGTCTGTGAGTTGCAAAAGGTCAAATTTTCCTAACCTCTATCTCTTCGCGCTCAATCTACCCAACCCTCCATAGACCTAGATAAATTAAGAACACCAAATATGGGTATTTCTTTACTTGAACTACAGCATGCATCATTGAAAATCATATAAGGCCAGTCCTTTCCCATTTCTCAGGAAAAAAACAAAACAACAAAACCCTTAAGTTAATGTCTAAATCCTCCTTATTTTAAAACATTTCTCCCTCAGTTTTCTCTTGAACCTTTGGCATTTGCTCTTAGTTTGTCTTTCACATGCAATTTCTGATGATTAAATCACCATGGAAAAGTAAAATTTATTTTAATGTAAAGGCTCAAAACCCATAGTTAGATCATAATGTTTGTTTTTTCTGTTTTGTTTTACTTATGAATCTGAATGCATTCCTCTGACTTTCCTTTGCTTTACACAATAATTTAGTCATACTTTCTGCCCATAAAATTACAACTAGTTCAGGTACTGAGATAAACTATATCTTTGTCCTGCAGCTGTGCAATGATTCTAAAACTTCTGTGACTTCCAGGTGTTGTGCCACCTGGATGACATAGAGAACATTAGTTCATGGTCATAGTTTCCACATGACTTTCCACCATGTGGAGTTAAGTTTTGTTATTTTTTTTACTTCATTTTCCAGATCCTTTCTAAAATACTTCATTAGGAGTTTTCACAGGCAAGAGGGTATTTTTTTGCTCATGATTGCCAGACAGTGAGTGGACCTCCAAAATATTATAGCCTACAGATAAGACAATCTGGTGAGATTTGTGCTAACCTTAATGAAATAGAAGGTTCTGAGTGATAATTCCACAGAAGGTTCCACCGGCTCACTTTCTTTTCACAGAAACCGCCTCTGGAAATAAAATAAATAAATAAAAGGATCTGTGAAGGTTCTTGAGGAAGCAGGAATCTACAGTTTTTTCATGACTACTTGACAAAGGCTAGAGAAGGAATCAGAGATTTAGACAAAAATATGCAGTGAGTACCTGTCATGTGCTATAAGAAGCAGGCTAGTTGGTGAAGATAGCTCATGAGTTGGTTCGTTGTTTTGTTTCGTTTTTTAATATGAAAAAACTACTTTATGGGAGAAAAGAACCAAGACATTAAACATGTTGAGAAGCTTCCATGATATTGAACTTGGCTACAGGTACTCAACCACAGAGTTAGATAAATTCCACATCTGAATTCAAAGAAATAGATTTCTAAGCAGCCTAAGGTTAAAAAAAAAAATTATATTCAAGAACTCACTAGAGAAAGAAAAATCAGAAGCAAAACATGGACTTTTATTTACTCAAGCCCATAGAGATGACTAGATGTCAAACAAGATATACTTTAAAGTTCAAAGTTAAAAGTAAGGTTTTTCCTACGAAGTTAGGAAAAGGGAGGTAGAAGCAAGATTCAGAAATGAAATTAAATGACTCTGTGAAGTGCTTACCTTGTTTGGGTTAGGCCTGTTCAATAGGGAGCTTAGGTGGCTTAATGGTCGAATTGCTCTGCCAATCAGAAGAAGGCAGGCAGTTCAAATCCACCAGCTTCTCTGAGGGAGATAGATGGGCAACCTCCTCTGTTACTGCCTCCAAAAATCCCCTGGAGAATCAACCATGAGTCAGATTTTACTTGACATTACACAATAACAACAACAGGCCTATTTAATGATTACGTGCTTGAACTTATTTCAGTAAGGTCAGTACTAGTATCTTCAAATCTTGCAGATAAACAGAGAGGTCAAATCACTTTCACAAGTTTCTATGATTAGTAAATTGCAGAGATAGACTTTGAACTCACACAATGTGGAGACTTTGGATTAGGTAAATTGTTGAGTGCTCAAGTGCTAACAAATCTGCCGACAGTTTGAGAACACCTGCACGTGCCTCCAGAGACAGGCCTGTGGCTCTACTTCCATAAAATTAGCCATCGGGACGGTTTAGAACACAATTCTACTCAGACACACATGAGATTCCCATAGGTCATAAGGGATTCCATGAAAACTGAAAATATAAGTCCAGAACCAATGTACCCAATAGCCACAATATATTATTGCCTCTGAAATTTTAAGGCCCTAGTATGAGTAACTGCATAAGTACTTTTATTCATATTTTTTTATATTTATATTTTACCTGAACAGACAAGAGGAGTTCATAGTCCTGTCTTCAGTTTTCCTTCACATCTCTTTGTGGCTGCCCTGCATGTGCCAGGCAGGTTTAAAATTAAAGCAAAAGGGAGAATTGCCCAATGACTAGGAGCCTTTGCAGCCATGACCATTTGCAAATTTTTAGTTTATCAAAATCTTCGGTGTTTGTTGATATGAGGTAGTCTCTCTGCAATCCCTTTTTGTTAAATTTCCTTTATCTGGCATTCAGTTATGCTAGATGGTATGTTTGTATATCAGTCCTGTTAGGAACAGTCCAGGATGGCCTCCACATGATTCAGACAGGAGCTCAGAAGCCTCTGCTTCCTGACTGCTAACGTCAGGGGATTCATCTGCACTGAGATCAGGCAGCCCTGTGGCCCTGATGCCAAGAAACAGCAGCCACGATTCAATCACCTCCGAGGTGGCGCCAGGTGTCCTCACCCTCCAATTCCATTTCCCGGCCTTGTCTGCGTCAGGGTTGGCTGAGGTGACCCCCTCTTGCCCTCATGAAACAGAAGGCCTCACAAATCTTTCTTTCTTGCCTTTCTCCCACAAGACCGCCCAGCTTCTGAAATACAGCATGTGACTTCTTGCAACTCTCGCCCTGTAAGAAAAGACTTTTGGTACTGTAGCTTGCAAGCAAAATTTTAAAATAAAACTGAGCAAAGAATGCCAATTTACTCCACACCCCTCTCTAATACCAAACACCACTATTGCAAAGAAAGAAATAGTGCTTTTCTACCATCCAGCCCCCACTAACCAATCTTCTGCACTGTGGCAAGCATTCACTTCACCCTAAAATTATCAGGAAAGCAACAGCTGCCAGGTTGTATTATCGCTTCTGATCCCTTTGGTCTTACCATATAACAACTACTAACATAACTTGATAGATACAGCCTGATGGGGCATAATAGCGATTTTGGTCTCACTTCCCAGATGATCTTCAAGAACCTGATACTTAGGGCATAATTCTTTGTCAAAACAATTATGAAGATAGAAGGCTGTCTCTAACAGTAGGGCTTTGTTGTTGTTGTTGCTGATATGTGCTGTTGAGTCACCTGTGACTCATAGCCACCAAATGTACAATAACTCTGAACTCTATCCTGAACCAATTTCCCTGTCTCAAACACACCTGCCCCTTCACCCTACTTGTGTCTAACCATCTCATTCAGGGTCTTCCTCTCCTATGCTGTCCCTCCACCCTTGCAAGCATGATGTTCTTCTTCAAGGATTAGTTCTTTTTGACCGCATGCCAGCACATGAGATAGAATCCTTGCCTCCAAGGAGCAGTTTCGTTTCATTCTCTCCAAGAGAGACCTATTTGTTCTCTTGGGATTCAGGAAATCCTTGTGGCCATCTTTGTCTTAGATGGTGAAGTTTCAAAGATCTTCATTCAGTATAAGACAACGATAACAAGTGTTTAGACGAAGGAGGTTGCAAAGGCACTCAGAAAGCACTTTGAAATGCATTTTCATATTAAATAAATAAATTGATAAAGACAATATACCTACTAAAGAGAATACCACTGGCATTTTATGCATCTCCTCTTTAAAATAGAAAGCGTTATATAATTGAATTTCAATTACATTTTCCATCCCCAGCCCAGGAGAAATTTTCAGCTTGTGTATTTGTTATACTTAATTGCTAGAAAGCATATGCTAAGACACATAGATTTTCCTTCATCAAATTCATTATAACACTCAGCTTTTTTTTTTTTATTTTATGGGCAGAGTTGATTTTTTTAGCCTCTTGAGTTCTATACTTTGTCCAAGATGCAAGTTTAAAACGTATACTGTTATCTCCTCTACGACTTTCACTCTCTTGCTCACTCAGATGAAAAAGGTTGAGGTTGAGGAAAAGATTAAATACAGTTCAGTTTATACCTTTCAACACTTCTGTCAAAAGTTCTTGTTCTTGATCTGCATTTCCCCAAATTACTTCCTTAACTATTTTTCCCCACCATTCTGCTACTTCCCAATAATTCTGGTGTCCTTTATTTTGTTTCTTTTAGTTGTGGCTCCTTTTTCTTTTTTTTTTTAAGTTTTATATTAGAATGCATACAAAATTCACATACACTGTATTTCACACTATTCGTCATTCACATTGTGTTTCACATAATCATTTCCATTCATTTTAGACAATTAATCACTGTTAAACTATGCCTACCCATATCCCATCCCTCCAGATCCCTACCAGATCTTTCTCATTTCCTTTACACTCTCTCTCAACCCACTGAACTGTCATTTCCTCCATGGCTATCCTCACCCCTCTGCTCCCACCTTTTCCCTCCTTAGAATCCCAAATCCATTTTACTAGTATTTGTCCATGTTTACAATAATGGTCTTAGACAGTATTTGTCCTTATGAGACTGAATTAGTTCACTCAGCATAAAGATCTTAAGTATCTTTCAAGTTATGTAGTGATCTTCTAAATTGATGCTTGTGAGTGCTGTGTAGTATTCTATTGTGTGAATATACCACAATTTCTCAATCCATTCAACTACAGTTGGATATTTGGGCTATTACATTTTCTTGTAATTGTAAACAATGCTGCTTTGAACATTGGTGTATAAATCTCTGTTTCAGTTTTAATTTCACTAGAGTATATTCATAGAAGTGGAATAACAGAGTCATATGGAACTTCTACGTTCAGCTTCTTTCTGAAAAAAAAAAAACAAAAACATCAAATTTCCTTCCACAGCAGTTGTTCCATTTTATAATGCCATTAACAGTATATAAGAGTTCCTATCTCTCCACATCTTCATCCAACATTCATTGCTTTCTATCCTGTTAAACTTTGCCACTTGTAGTGGAGGGAGAGGATAACTCATTGTGGTTTTAATTTGCATCTCTCTTATTGCCAATGATTTTGAACATTTCTTCCTTCGTGTGTTGGCCATCCAAATGTCTTCTGTGCAAAGTCTTTCCATCTCTTTGTCCATTTTGTAATTTGGTTATCAATCTTTTTATTGTGAAGGCCCCCTTGGAGTCTATCAGCTTTTCTTAGGAGACCCGTGTCTGAGATGGCATTGCTAAGTGTTTTTCCCCCAGTCAGTAGGTTTTCTTTTTTTCTGATGTACACAGGGATTTAATCTTTAGAGAGATCTTTCTAGTATATTAACTAGATGTAGTTAGGTAGTTCTTATGGTCTAGTAATAAGGAGCTGCACTGTCAATCCGAAGGCATACAAATTGAATTCACCACCTATTCCTTGGGAGAACAATGAGAAAGCTTCTTCTGTCTGATTTATTGCCTCTGAAAACTTGCTGGTTGGTCAACTATGAGTCTATTCATATTCAACAGATAGCACACAACAACAAGCTGCATTGCCAAGTTACTTAATCACAGATGATCTGAATGTCTTTTTCTGTAAAATACAGATATACTACTTAAATCTCATTGGATGGTTTTAAGAATTAAATGATATAATTCATACAGATTACTCAACACAACCTTTATCTGACAGGACTGGTTCAGAAATTATTCTGGTTAGGAGTCGTGGTATTGGTATAGGGAACTCTACTGGCCTAGTGATAAGTAATTGCACTATCAACACAAAGGTACTCAATTCGAGTCCACTAACTACTCCATTGGATAATGATAGACCTTCTCCACCTTTGTGATTTACAGCCTCCAAAAACCCTCTGGAGGGTTAACTTGAGTCTGTTCAACCTCAACAGCATGTGACAAGTACAAGTATTAATGCTGAAAAGCACACGCTTTGACATTTACCATAATTTACGGTCTATGACCATTAAACTTTAAACAAGCTTGTCATTTCGCTAAACTTCACATTCTTCATCTGTAAACGGGCCTAAAATTATTCAGAGAACTGTTATAACAGGCGAAAATCACTACTATAGTTGATTCTGATTCATAGCAACCTTCTACTGAGTTTCGGAAGCTGTCAATCGTTATGTTCATAAGCTGTCCATATTTCTCCTGAGGGACAACTAATCTCTTGATTGGAACTGCTGTTTAACAGTTAACTCTGGGTTAACAGAATAACAGGTTACACACCACACCATACCATTGTATCTGTTTGTTTTTAGGCTCC
This sequence comes from Elephantulus edwardii, assembly GCF_000299155.1. Lineage (NCBI taxonomy): Eukaryota > Metazoa > Chordata > Mammalia > Macroscelidea > Macroscelididae > Elephantulus > Elephantulus edwardii. The sequence continues at coordinate 20,711,735 of NW_006399775.1, read as the reverse complement.
ATCAAGTCAACTATAACCCATAGCAATCCTATTAACAAAAGATCTGGACCTTGCCTCCCTATCTTGTGACATCCTCATGATCACGCCACGCTCAAACTCATTGTTACAGTCACTATGTCATTTATCTCCGTGAAGGTCATCTATCCAGAGCTCCTTGTAAAAGAATAAGTGTAGTATAAAGCCTCAAATACATCAAATAAGGAATTATATTAATAATGTAACTGGAGACAGTGTGCATAATCTGATGACCAGAAGTTTGCAGGATTCATCTACACTATCCAAATCCATTCAAAGCTTAAGCAGTGTGATTTGATATGATTTCTAGGCAATTAGCTAATTAATAGAGGTAATTCTGTATCATGTGCCTGGCTAGAAATTTCTACACTTTAAATGGAGGGCACAAATGGTTCACAACTAGACCACTATTTAAAATGTTGCTAGTTTAAACTCATCTAGGAAAGATCTCTGGTGGCCTGGTGGCAAGAAACTACACTGCAATCCTGAAGACACAAGCTTTGAATCCATTACTGCTCTGTAAGGGAAGCATGGACAGCGTTCTCCTGAGTGATTAACTGCCTCAGAAAACTGGCTGGAGGGTCAACTATGAGTGGCTTCTGACTTGATGGTACTCAACAACCACAACAACAACAGTGGAGATGAGTTTAAACTCATCAAGCAGGGCCTTGGAATGAAGGTTTAGTTATCACCTTGATAGTATTCAACAACCACAACAACAACCATGGAGATGAGTTTAAAGTCATCACACAGGGCCTTGGGAGGAAGATTTAGTGATCTCCTTCTAAAAGGGGACAGTTTGAAAACCACTCATAAAGCAACCTGACGCTGCATACGTAGGATCACAGTGAGTCAGAAACAACTTGATAGTAACTAACAACAGGCTAGTTTTCTGCCTGCCGTGGGGTTGGTCAGGGTAATATAGAATATGTACTACATTCTCAACTTCCTTGATTCTCAGACGGGGTAGACTGCTATTTAGCTGTCCAATCTCATCTCTGTCTGTAGAAAAATATAAATTTTATCTCAGTTCTTTTTAAAAGTATAGGTTCAGCAAAAGATGAGAGGGTGATGTTATATATTAAATTGTGCCGCTGTGGGGTATTATATCATGGGATTCTGTTGTGTGTATCTTCAAATATTTTGTGAAGTTAAATGAGATAATGTATTTATGTGCATTGAGCAGAGTTCCTGCTGCGTTATTATTAAATCTTAAGAAATGTCTTTATTTTGAAGAGATGACAAATACTTTGAAACAAAAGTTCTTGAGATTGCCAGCGAAGTATAAAGAAATAAACTGACAAAACCCTGAGTTGTATTTAATAATAACTCCAAGCTGAGGAGACATTACTGCAATTTTATAATATCAGAATTCATAAGCTGTAACACCTAAAATAAATATATCTACAATTCATGAAGCAGATTTGAATTAAACACATGTTATCAGCCTAGAGATTTTTAAAAAATTATTTTATTTCACCAGGCTGACAGAATGGACATCTCTTTGACCTTCACAAATCCCTGTGACAGACCTTGTATGGCTTCCTGGTACTAATTTAAGGCTTGATGTTTATTTTAATACAATTTCACCTGAAAAGAATTATGTGGTTTCCTCATGTTCATACATCCAGGATGGGCTCTGACTGCTAAAAAAGAGAAGCTAGTCTCTGCAGGTTAAGAGGGTGGGGACACTATCACCCTTCACGGTCTGTACAATCTATCTTCATCAAAAACTGACACTGCTAGGTTTTCAGGACACACTGTTGCTACACAAGGTGCAGCCATTGTAGTATTTTATTGTAGTATTTAGAATGACGTTTTCAATGCCATTCCATATTATGTGCTATGATCCATATTATGTGCAGATGCTCAGTTCTGAAGGCATAGGAATAAAAGTGGCATGGTTTATCTCTAATCCCAACGAGTTCACAGTCACGGTGTGAAAATAGTCACATATAAGCATAATACAAAACAGAAGGCAGGTTGTAGAGGAAATCATTTAAACTCTAGGAGACCAGAAAAAGTTTCTGTATCATCAAAAGAGAAGAGAGGGTTTTTAGATAAGAATAGCTATTAAAGAAATAGAGGGACAGACAGGGGGAATAGTCAAGAGTGTGGAATACAGGTATAAATTATTTTATTGTGTTTCACTTTATTAACTTCTGCAGATAGTGAAGGTTAGTTTTTAAAATTAAAACTTCGTGGCAATGTACATGGAAGAAGTCTACCATTTCCCTGCCTACAGTGTGTGTAATCACATGTTTCTGTTATATTTTTATAATTATGGCAATATTTCAGACTTTTTATAGTGCTATTAAACACTTAATAGACTATGAAACAGCATAAATATAATTCTATTTGGTATCAGGGGGAAAACTCATGCAACACTCTTCATTATGATATCCACTCTATTGTGAGCCTACCTCTAATGGATGTTTGTACATAAAAAGAAGGAGTCATAAAATTCATAAAAATGATACTCTTAGGAAAGAATAGTTTTGAATCTTTCAAATAAAAAGATATGCATTTCTAAAATTGTCAGACCAAATTCCAAGAGCTTAAGGCCCTGGTAATAATTCACTGAAGCGCCATTTTAAATTATCTGTGGTAATCAATTCTCTGACGCATTAAGAAACCTGATACTTATTACATGTGCTTATGCTTAGTTTTTTAAAAATATTTGTTTAGCCTAAATATACTTTATAAGTTAGAGGGACATGCTTAGTCACATGTTACCTAGCTGGGAAGGCTGGAGGTGGGTGATGCCGTTACCAGCAGAAAGAAAATCAAGCTATAAGCCCTATTTGTTTTCCACTGTCTACATGATGTGACATTAGGAGGTGATGGCTGCAGTTACAGGGAGACATTTGTTTCAATGATGCTCATAAATACATTTTCTTAGGCAGTTATGTCGAATCCACTTGCTTTTCCCTCATTCTCTGAGGGCAGGCTGCTTTACAGTTGTTTGGTTTCTCTAAGATAGGAGTATACTGACAGAGAATCTGGAATTCAGGCGTGATGTATGGAATTTTAACTCTATTGGCAGTATTTGTGTAAGAGAAAAAGGGCAAGATGAAGGGTGAGGAGCAACTGGCAACATTTTAACTCTGTAAGAAAGCATTTTCATTCCAGCTGGAAATTGGCCATAACAGGAGAAAGAGGGCATTCTAGCATAGTAGGAGATGAAGAGTTAGCTGTCAAGGGATATGATTGGTTGGTTGTACACTGTCGTCATATTGTCCTCCGTTCTTGCTGTTGTGGTTAGGTGCCACAGGGTCAAGTATAACTCATAGCAACCCTATGAACAAAAGATCTGATCCCTGTTCTATCCTGCACAATCCTCACACTTCCTGACACACAAGAGCCCATTGCAGCAGGCACCGTATCAATCCACCTGGTCGAGGGTTTTCCTCTCCTTTGCCAACCTTCTAACCTTCCCAGTATCATGTTCTTCTCCAAGGAACAGCCCCTCCTAGTAACATGACCAAAATATTGTCCTCTGACTGCGGCAATCTGCGTATAACAGGAAAAAAAATTCTGTCCAGGACTTCTCCATCATAATTATATGGATAATTTTCCAGCTTGGACTGCTCTAATTTGTGTGTTTTCTTTTTTTTTTTAATTTTTTTTAATTTGTGTGTTTTCATGGACTGAATTTTAGAATTAGATTGCCAGACTTATATTCCTAGACTATCTAATCTGAAAAAGTCACCAAAACCCGTTCATCATCACAACTCTTGAATTCATGGCTCTTGAGTCAGAATCAGATCAGAGTTGACCTTCCATTAGGTTTATGAGACTGTGAATCATATGAGAGGTGAAGACCTTTCTTTTCTTGATGTTGAGATATAATTTGTATTGAAGGCTGCAGTGTTTGATCTTCTGAAGCAAGCACTGCAGGTCCTCCTCAACTTCAACATGCTAGGTTGTGTCGTCTGCAGAACACAGGTTGTTGGTGAGTTTTCCTCTAATTTTGATGTCTCATTCTTCATAGAGTATGTTTCACATATCATTTGATTGGCATAAAGATTGAATAGATATGGAGACAGGATACACCTATGATGCATACACTTCCTAATTTCACCATGCAGTGTTCCCTTCTTCTGTTTGGCCAAAAGCTTTTTGGTCTAGGTATAGCAGATGACACAACCCTGCTTGCTGAAACTGAGGAGGACCTGAAATGCTTGCTGCAGAGGGTCAAAGACTGCAGCCTTCGGTATGGATTGAGGCTCAATATCAAGAAGACAAAGATTCTCACCACTGGATCAATTGGCAGCATCAGGATGGATGAGGAAGAGATTGAGATTGTACACAGCTTTAGTCTGCTTGGCTCCACAGTCAACACTCTTGGCACCAGCAGCCAGAAAATTAGAAGACATATTACAATGGGAAAGTCTGCTGTTAGGGACCTCTCCAAAGTACTGAAGAGCAATGATGTCACTCTTGAGACTAAGGTGCATCTGATACAGGACATAGTCTTTGCAATCTCTTGTTATGCATCAGAGAGTTGGACAATGACTAGGGAGGATAGAAGGAGAATTGATACCTTTGAATTGTGATGCTGGAGAAGAGTATTGAGGGTACCATGGACTGCTAGGAAAACAAACAGATTCACCCTTGAGAGGGTTAAACTGGGCTGCTCCTTGGAGGCAAGGATTCTGGGCCTTCTTCTGTCATACTTTGGACATGTTGTAAGGAGGAGAGGGACATCAAGCGTGGGAGCGGGAGGGACGGCGCAGGAAGGGAAGACACTCTATGAGGTGGATTGATTCAGTGACTGGGGTAATCAGAATGGGCGTGTTAGAGGCAGGGTGATTGGCGTAGGACAGAGCAGGGTTTAGGTCTGTTGTACATAGGGTCGCTATGAGTCGCAAGTGACTGGATGGCACACAACAATAACAACAACAACAACAATAACAACAACAACGATTTCATATGAGTACAAATACATGTTCTGGGGTTCTCATTCTTTTCAATATTGGCCATAGTTTATTGTGACTCACACAGTCAAATTCATTTGCATAGTCAATAAAACACAAATAGACATACTTCTGGTATGCTCTTCCTACAGTGAGGATCAATCTGACATTGGTAATGACATCTCTAGTCCCACAGCCTCTGCTAACTGCAGCTTGAACTTTTGTAAATTCTTTGTCAATGCACTGTTCTAGACATTATAGGATGTCATCAGTAATATTTTACCTGGATGTGATGCTAATTATTTTTGCTAATTTCCACATTCTGTTGGATGACCTTTCTTGGAAATGGGAACAAATATGGACCTCTTCCAGTCAGTCAGCCAGGCAGCTGTCTTCCCAATTTCCTGGCAGAGACTGGTGATCTCATTCAGGGTTGCATCTGTGAGTTGAAACATATCTCATCTATTCCAGGAGCCTTATTTTTGCCACTGTCTTCAGTGTAGCTTAGACTTCTTCCTTTGTTACTGTTCACTCTTTTTCATTTGGAATACCGGGAAAATGTCTATTTGTGCTTTATTGACTGTGCCAAGGCATTAGACTGTATCGATCAAAACAAGTTGTGGCTGACATTAAGAAGAATGAGAATCCCGGAGCACTTAATTGTGCTCATGCAGCACCTATACCTGGACCAGGAGGCTGTCATATGAACAGAGCAGAAGAGCACTGCCTGATTAAAAATCAAGAAAGGGGTGCATCAGGGATGTATCCTTTCTCCATACCTATTCAATCTATCTGCTGAGCAAATGATCGGAGAAGTTGGACTCTATAAAGAGGAGTGTGGTATCAGAATTAGAGGGAGATCTATTAACAACATGTGTTATACAGATGACACAATCCTGCTGCTGAAAGTGAGAAGTGCATGAAGCACTTGTTGCAGAAGATCAAGGAATACAGCCTTCAGTACAGATTGTCCAGAAAACAAAGATTCTTACCATAGGACCAATAGGCAGCCTTATGATGGATGGTGAGGAGATTGAAACTGTCAACAGCTTCATCTTGCTTGGATCCACAATTAACACCATTGGTACTAGCAGTTAGGAAATCAGGAGACTCATTTCACTGGGAAAATCTGCAATTAGGGACCTTTCCAAATTATTGAGGAGTAATGATAACAGTTTGGGAATTAAGGTGCATCAGATTCTGGCCATGGTCTTTCTGATAACTTGTTATGCATCTGAGAATTGGGCAATGAATAAGGATGACAGAAAAAGACTTGATACCTTTGAACTGTGGTGTTGGAGAAGAGCACTGAACATCCCATGGACAGACAAGAGAACATATATGTATTGAAGAGGGAGCAGTCAGAGTGCTCTTTAGAGGCAAATATGATGAGGCTTCCCCTCACACTCTTTGGGTTCTTACGAGGACCTATTCCTTGGAGAAGGAGATGATGATGAGAAGGTGGAAGGTTAGAGAAAGACAGAAAAACCCTCAACTAGGTGGATTATTGAGGTGACTGCTGCCATAGGCTCTGTGTGTCTTCAAGTGTGAGAATGGCACAGGATAGAACAGGGTACAGCTTTTTGTTCATAGGGTTGCTGTAAGTTGTACTCAACTCAATGGTACCTAACAATACAACAACAGTGTTTCAATGTTGACAGACTATTTACTTTGGCATCTCTTCTTTTTGTTATAGCTTCTTGATACTCTAATGAAATTTTCATAGTTTCTTCCAACATCCATTTTGGTCTTTTCTTCCTCCTCTGTATTTATAGTGACCTTTCCTCTCTTCATAGATGATATATTTGATTTCATCCTATAATTCCTGTGGTCTTTAAGCATTGATGATCAATGCCTCACACATGTTCTTAAAATGAGATTTTTTAAAATTCAGATGAGAGAGAATTAAGGTCATATTTTTATTCTTGTGGATTTCTTTTAATCTTCTGTTCCAACTTGCACTTCTAGCTAGTGCGTGGCCTTTTTCTCACAACTGCTGTTGAGCTTCTCCAAGTCTCCTTTTCACAGATTAAGTCAATATGATTCCTGCGCAGTCTGGCAGGTGATGTCCAGATGGATTATCACCTTCTGTGTTTCTTAAAAATGACAGTTGCTACAAAAAGTCATTGAATGTACAAAATTCAATCATTTGCCCTCCAGCTTCAGTTCTGTCAACAAGTCCACACTTCCTGGGTTATATTTTTCTTCATTTTCTCTTCTTTCAATTCTTTTCATTCTAGTTACCAATAACTATTAATGCAAGTTGATTGCATGTTTGATCAATTATGAGCTGCAAAACTTGATAGAAATCCTCAGTTTCCTCCTTTTTCTGGCTTTAGTTGTTGGGACACATGTTTGACTAATAGTCATGTTAACAGGTCTGCCTTGTATTAGATACAGATAATATCCTATAATTCACAACATTGTACATTAGGATAGGCTTTTAAATTATTCTTTTAATTCTGAATACAACACAATTCCTCCTCAATTTTTTCATTCCCAGTATCGTAAATCATGATTGTCTGATCCAAAGTGGTCTGTGTCAGTCTATTTCAATCACTAATGCCTTAGAATGCCAATCTTTAGGCATTCCATTTCAATTTTACAACTTTCAATTTTCCCACATTCATACTTTGGATATTCCATGTTCCAGTTATTCCTGGTTGTTTATAGCTGTTTCTTCCCACATTTGAATGACTTCCTAACTATGTTCTACCTGTTGTACTATAGCTACCAGCATTTCTGTTGTTCACAGGATTTTTAAAGGCCTGTATTTTGGAAGTACATGGCCAGGCTGATTTCCTATTCTTTGTTAATCTAGGAGCTCAGCTACAATATGTCCTTGGGTGACCCCTCTGGAATTTGACACATTGATGGCATAGCTTCTAGCGTCACAGCAACCTCCAAGATCCATCTGTACATTTGCCTGACAGGCAAGTGCTATCTTAGGAAGTGTAACAATAAACAAGCAAGCATGTACACATCCAGCTATTAAGTAATGAGCAGCATGAAAATTAGCTGTCTTTACAGTGAACCTCCGATAGCCAACTGTCAGAACATTCAGATATATGATTATCATGGTGTGGAACACCCTTTTCTGGTCCCAACTGATACTCATGGCAGCATGGCAGGATAGGGTGCTTGATGAATGTGGGGTTTGGGTCCAGAGAGTGACTCAGTTGAATCTTTGGTTCTTTTGCTTGGCATGAGGCCCAAGGGCCCATTGACACCAAGCATGGGTGGTGTTGCCTTCTACATGTCTGTGCCTCATCTCCCTAGTAACATGCAAATCTTGAGTGACAATTAAGTAGTGACTATGTACAAGGAGACTCAGCTAGGCATTAAAAATTAATTACCTTCATGTAAACAAAACAAAAAGACCCACAACAAAACAAACCAGAAATCTACTACCTCACTAGCACTGCCACTTTTTAAATTAAAAGTTTGGATTATTTTAAAAATTTTATTTATTTATTAATTTTATATGGAGGTCTTGGGTTTTGCTTGACATTAATGGAGAAGGTAAATTGACTCAATTCTAAGAATTCCTTGAAGATCCTGATGATGAAATTAAATGATTCTGGCTGTGTTACTGTAGGCTTTATTTTTTTTTTCTAATAATAGATGAAAGTTTATATAAAAAATTGAGTTTTCTCTTAAAAATTCTTATACATATCATTTCATACAATTGAAACAATTTTTGTAATGTGTCAGCATTCTCATTATTTCCATATGCTTTGTTCTGTTTCCATTGTCTTACCCTTCTTTCCTCTCTTTTCTTTTAGATAAACGGTGCCTGTTTTCATTAGGTAATTATTTAAGGGAGTACATTATTAACAATAATATTTTATAAACCAATCTTTTACTTTGCTGAAAGGAGACTGGTAGAAAGAATTTTAATGTCAATTCCAAAAATGGTCCTAGTATAAAAACCATAGAGACTAATCTACTCTGTTCAGGTATTTTTTATAATTTTAATTTTATTCTACATTATTTCTCCTATTCACTTCTGCCTTCCTATTTAGAATGGTTAGAAGTAGTCATAAAACACATCTGATTTTTCTAATAGTTTAGAAGGGACTGTGGCTTGTGTGAGCTATGAGTACTCTGAACCATTTTTTTCTTTGAACCTTTGATTTAATTTCGTTTCTCAATATGAGCAAACCAATAGTTGCATCTTAGATGGCTGCATGCAAGTTACTAGTTAATAATTTTAATAGGATATAGAACATTATGTGAACTATGTTATGCCAACTTAGTAAGTTGTCCCATAAGACTATGATCCCATATCTTTTAACTTACTAAACCAATTCTGGAGTTGTTTGTACATGTTTAGAAGACCCATAACTGAACTTCTTATGTATTTGTTATAGATGTGTGAGGCACACACAGACATGCATATGCATATACCTACAAATACACTTACATGTGCATGTGTATTTACTGACATATACCTTCACGTGCACATTAATGCATCCATGTCTACTTTTGTAACCATGCATGTGATTTTTGGTTGTTTATATTGTTGCTGTAAAATGATATGTGCTACAACATTTATTGAAATTGTCTTTTTTGTTGTGCACTTTGTAGCGTCTATATTTACATAGGCCAGATAATGCTGACTTCACCCCTATTAGGAATTTTCTTTCCCTTCTAGAAAAGTAACAAATATCTACTATTTAGAAAATTATTCCCCTTCCCTGTTTTTCCCACACCTAGTAAACAACAAAGACTTTCGTTTTTTGTATGTATATCTATTTGTTACTATTTATATTATTGGGAGTATATGATAATTGTTTTGGGCCTTGTGTGTGTGTATGTGATTCAGATCTCTCACTCAGCATACTGTCCTATAGATTCACACTACTACTCTTTTCGGGGTGATCATTATTCACTATGTTTGTGTGACATTCCATTCTATGTATGTACTACAATTTGTTTTTCTTTTCTTCTGCTGAGAGACATTTAAGTTAATTCAAGAACTCTAGACTTTCTGAGTTGTCTTTTCTTTGTCTACAAGATGAAAACAGAACTTACAGTATTATTATAAAGATCAAATGGAATGTTGCTGTTGTTGTTATTTGCCATCAAGTCGACTACAATTCTTAGAGACCCTATGAACAACAGCTCTAAGCATAGCCCTGTCCTGGGCAATCCTTACCATCTTCAACATACTTTTCCTCATTGTTACATTCACTGTGTCAATCCATTTTCTTAAATATCTTCCCTTTGTACCCAACATTGTACCTTTCCATGATGTCCTTCTCCCAGAACAGATTCATCCTTACAATATGTCCAAGTTATGTGAGATGGTGTTTTATTCTTGTCTCCAAACAGCACCCTGGTCCCACTTTCTCAGGGACAGACCTATTTGTTTTATTTGTAGCCCATGGGATATTCAATAGACTTCTACAACACCACAACTCAAGACATCAGAGCTTCTAGTGTCATCCTTAGTCATTGAACAACTTTCAGATGTGTAAAAAGTACTTGAAAATATCATGACTTAGATCAAGCATATCCGAATCTTTAGCACTCTGGGGAGATCCATGATAGCAAGTTCTCACAATAGAACATGCTTTTGGCTTTTGACTCTTGGAACAAAGAGTGTTGATTGTAAGTAGAGGACATCATTGACAACTTCAGTCTTTTTCTGTCAAACGTGATGTTGCCTATCAGACCAGTGAGAATTTTTCATTGAGGATCTTCCACTCCTTTATTGATCTTTCCAAGCATAGTCTCACATAGCTACATGCCAAAAGAATAAAGATGAAGCTTTGCTATCCTTGCCTCCAAGAAGTAAGCAGCTGCACTTTCTCCAAGACAGAACATTTGTTCTACTGGCCGTCTGTGGGCAAGTCAGCACTCTTCTCCAGCACCACAACTCAAAGGCATCAATTCTTCTTCTGTTATTTTTATTCATAAAAGAAATTAAATAGCAAAAATCTACATTTGTGAGATATTACTGCCATAAAAAATGTCCACAAGAACTGTTGTTTTATGTGTTGTCGAGTTGCTTGTAACTCATAGCAATCCTATTTACAGCTCTGAATCTTGTTCTATCTTGAGCCAACTTCACTGTCTCTGACACACCTACACCCATTACCCCAGTCACTGAGTCAATGCATTTCCTCTAAAGTCTTCCTGTCTTGTGCTGTTCCTCCACCCTTCCAAGCATGATGTCCCTCTCCAAGGGCTCGTCCCAGTACTTTATATGCCCAGTATGTTAGACAGAGCTGCAGAATCTTTGCCTCCAAGGAGCAACCTGATTTCACCCTCTCCACGACAAAACTGTTTGTTCTCCTAGAAGTTTATGTACTATTTTTTAAATACACATATGCAAAGAAATTTAAAGTTTATGAACAAACAAACAAACAAAAACTTGCTGACATAGGATATTTCAAGCCCAGCTTCAGATAATAACCAGGGATTTCAAGCTTGTCACTGTCCTTGTATATTTTATCCTCTCCTCTGAGATCATAGAGCATGAAAGATGGCTGTTTTGCAGCAATTCAAATAGACTCCATAAGGAAACCCCACTGTGTTGCTTCTCAGATTTTACTGTGATACAACTTCCTGAGGACCTTGATAAAATTATTTTGTGAGTCCATAGTAAGGTCCTTCATTTTTAACTAACTGCCAGGTGATATTGCTGACATATATTAGTTGAGCAGATTACTAATAGTTGATAAAGAGAAGGACAAAATGGATTAATTCTAGTGTATATTAATTTATTACTGGTGCTCTTTTTAGATGTCTTTGAATCCTCAGGTATTCATAGTGACTATAAACAAGAGATTTGAACTTTGCCATCTTTACCATTGGTATCAGACTCAAGCCCATGTTTATAGTCACGATGTTTTTTTCTAAGAACAAGATACTCCTGAAAACATGCCCAAAGTATGTGAGAACATATTTTACCATCTTGGCCTCTGTGGAACACTCAGGTTGTACTTCCTCCAACATATTTGTTTATTATTTTTGCCATTTATGGGATTTTCAGTATTCTTCACCAAGATTACAATTCAAAGACATCAATTCTTCTTCAGTCTTCTTTATACAGTGTCCTACTTTCAGACATATCTGAAACAACTGAAACTATCATGGTTTGTATCAGGTGCACCTTTGTCTTTAAATTGATATTCCTGCTATTTATTACTCTAAAGAGGTGGCTGACAGCAGATTTTCCAATGCAACACATTAAAAAAATTCTTAACTGATGCTATTGTGGTGTTGATCGTACATTAAGAAATATTAAATAATTGGCAACTTTAATCTTTTTTACATCTATCATGATAGAGCCTGTTGGTTCTATGATATTTCTTGACATTGAGATGTATGTAACCCATTTTGAAAACTGTGGCCTTTGACCTTCTGCAGCAAATACTTCAGGTTCCCTTCAGTTTCTGCAAGCTAAATTGTATCATTTGCTTAATATAAGTTGTTGATGATTCTTCCTCCATTGCTGACACTACGTTACTTTTCATATACTCTAACTTCTAGAATGATTTGTTCAACATACTGATTTTATATATTGAGACAAATACAACCCTGATCCACACCTTTCCTTAATTTCAACCATGCAGTTTTCTCCTGTTCTGTTTGCTTCTTGATCTATACAGAGATTTTTATGAGTAGAGTTAAGCATTTTATAATTTCAATTTTTATCAATGTTGTAGCTGTTGATGTATCCAAATCCAAATCAATGTAGCTGTTGATGGATCCAAACATCACACCTTTGGGATTGCAGCACAGCTTTTACCACTTAGCCACCAGAGCTTGTCATTGTTGTTGTTTTCCATCCAGTCAGAACCGACCCATAGTTGACCTTCTGGCAGTTTTTTCAGAGGCAGTTAATCTCATGGAAGGAGATTGCCCATTCTTCTCCTGCGAAGCAGCTGGTGGATTCGAAATACATACTTTATGAGTGGCAGTACAGTTTTTTGCCATTAGGCCACCAGAGGTCCCCAAGTTTGTCATTGGGGCAAGAAAAAATAAGCTTTTGTTTCATTTAGTTTTGAAGAACTTCTATTAACAAGGAGAGAGTAAGATGTTCCTTGGCCTCCTATACAAATTTTAACCTCTGAATCCAGTTTGTTTTTCAGTTCTGCCTCCTTTAAGGTCTTTGATGAAGATGAGGTCTTCAAATATACAAATTCCATCTTTCTGTTCCTTAGTCATAGTTGAAAAACAAAATGAAAACAATCTTCTCTTTTTTAAACTTTTTTAATGTGTGTGTGTAACTGTCAAATCGTATCTGACTGGTACAGGAGGAGATCGTCCCTCCTCCAGCAGAGCAACTGGTGGATTCAAATTGCACACCTCTGGGATTGCAGTGCAGCTACTTGCCACTAGGCCACCAGAGCTCACAGATAATAATATTCTAATACATAAAGTTTTACATGTATGGATATAACTACTTTAGTTTGGTTAAGCAGTTGATGGAAGCACTGAACTCAGAAACTAAGAAAATGGGTTTAAGACATCATGACCTTGTTATGTACCTTCAAGCCAGAGGTTATTCTCCAGTGAGTTTTCAGAGGCTGTAAATCACTTGGGAGGAAGTAGCCCATCTATCTCCTGCAGAGCAGCTGATGGATTTGAACCAGATTCTTTAGGTTCTGCAGTATAATTCCTTATGACTAAGCCACAGAGTTCCCAAATCCTGGCTTAGCCATTTACTGCTGTTGTTGTGTACCACAGAGTCAGAACCAACTCATAGCTGACCCTCCAGAGGGTTTTCAAAGGCAGTTAATCAAATGGGAGAAAATTACCTATCCTTCTCCCAAAAAGCAGCTGGTGGCCTCAAACTGCATGCCTTTGAGATTCGAGCACCAAAACTCCCTGGTTTAGCCATTTACATGTCATGACGTTTTGGAGTACTTGGCCACTCTGTGCTCACATTTCTTATTTACAAAATGGAATAGAAATATCTATCTCATGGAGTAACTTAGTCTTTTTCTTCTGTTTTTGTTCCTTTTTAAAAATATACTTATTTCTATCTATTACCTTAAAATTTCTTGAAGTCAACCAGTTGTGGGGGGAGGGAATCTAATGTAAGGCTCTGGTGACTTAGTGGTGAGAAGCTGTGCTACAATCACAAAGGCATGTGGTTAGAATCCACCAGCTGTTTCATGGGAGAAGGATGGGCAATCTTCTCATGTAGTATTACCTACCAGACAGACCAGCTATGAGTTGGTTCTCACTCGATGGTACACAACACCACCCCCCTTCACTTTAGGGAGTTCTGGTGGACTAGTGACAAGAAGCTGTGCACCAATACCAAAGGCACCTTGTTCAAATCCACCAGTGCTCCACAGAAGAAAGATGGGCAATCTCCTCTCATGCAGTTTACAGCATTGCTGAAAATCCACTGGAGGGTCAAATAAGAGTTGATTCTGACTTGAAGACACACAACAACAACAGTCCTTCACTTAGTTACATTTCAAGCTAAAGTAAAATGTCTTCATATTAGGGAAGGAAAAATTAGACATATCAATGCAAAAGAACAATAAAACCTCAAAGTAGAACTGAAAGAAAATATAAACATTTAAAGATCTATAACTCTAAGGGAGAAGATTTCTTAACTCCAAATATGTTTTAAATATTTTGTATATTATATTAAAGATAACAGATATAATAAAATTTATAAAATGTCCTTGGCATAAAATCATTATATCTGTGTATAATCAAGATCCACAAAATTTTATTGAATTTTTTAGGCCAAGATATATCTGAAAAATTAGAATTTTAAATAGTAATATGTTGCATTTTTAATATACTTGGTAAGTTCCTCAGTGAGGTCTATAGAAGAAGCTCATTATCAAACATGAATATGTCTGTAGCATTATAAATATTAACTATACTTAGCTTTATAAATTTAATAAAATAGTTTAAGTGAATGCTGTAAAGCTTTTATTTTCACAGTATCTTGAAGCTTTAAATTTCGGTAGAGTTTGTAGATCTTTGGTACGTTTTTTTGGTTGTTGCTCTCATCAAGATCATCCATCCTTCTGTGGAGCAGTTGGTGGATTACGTCCGTGTGCCTTGGAGTAGACAGTGCAACTCCTTAAACATGGCAGGTAGATCTGCTAAAATAATTTTAAATAGTAATAGATGAAGTTGACTAATTTTGTGGATCTTTAATTGAGATATCTGCCTAAATTAGCATGCTATTAATGAATTCCTTCAGTTTGAAGTTTAACACAGAAGAACTTTCATATTAAAGAAATATTAATTTATTCTAAAGTAAAATAAAAATATTAGTGAATTCAATAAAAAGCATTTAGGAAACATTTAAATAATCCTTAACTTTCCCCTTTTTTCTGTTACTAGCTTTTGATGAACTTCTTTTGTATTATTGAATTTTTATATTGAAGTTTCTTGGAATTGAACTAGTAAATATACTATTTTTACATAGCTAATTTAAAATTTTAAATCTATATTGTTTAGATTATTTTTTCATTCTGTTGTCTTTTCAGTATTGGAGATCGGTAATGGATTTGATAATTTCCCTTCTAAATCCAAAACATAATAAGTGTATTTATTTGAATTATAGTACTAAAGACCTAATGTGTTTTATACCAACAATTCTTAAATATTTTTTATTGTTCTTTCAGTTATTTCCTCTTCCTCTTGTGATTTTTACAATTTGATTACCTTTTTATTAGTCTGATAAGATTATAAGATAAAGGAGGTTTTGCTTGTGGTTTTGTGTTGTTTTATTTTTTCAGTTGAGCCCTGTTATAAAATGCATAGGCTTTACATTACAGAATTTATGAGGATTTTAATTTCCTCTTTTATTTATTTATTTATTTTACCTTGGTACTTAATTATCGAAGAGATTTGATTTGGGAACACATGTTCCTCAATATATCTTTCACTATGTTACCTGTCAAATCATAATTTTAAAAATATCAACCTGCCAAGAAAAAATTACAACTTAAATCACAATAAGCCATCATCCAGTCTGTTGTTGGTTTTGTGATATGCCTTTGAGTGGTATACAACTCATACTGATCCTATACACACTATTTCTGAACTCTGCTCTATCCTGAGCCAATCTCACTGTCTCTGATATACATATCCTCTTTACCCATTATTGTGTCAATCCATCTCATCTGGGATCTTCTTCTCCCATGCTGTCTCTTCACTTTTCCAGGTATGATATCCCACTCGTCCCTCTTGGCTAAAATCCCAAAGAATGTGAGATGGAACTTCAAAATCCTTTCCTTCAAAGAGTAGCTTGGTTTCACTCTCTCCAGGTAGACATGTTAATTCTCTTGGCAGTCCATGGTATGTACAATACCCTTCTCCAGCACCACAACTCAGAAGCATCAATTCTTCTTCTGTCATCCTTGGTCATAATCCGTCATTCTGATGCATAACAAATAATTGAAAAGACCGTCACCTGGATCAGGCATATCTTAGTCTCTAGATTGACATCATTGCTCTTCAGAACTCTGAAGAGGTCCCTGACAGTAAATTTTCCTAATGCAATTCGTCTTTTGATTTCCTGACTGCTGGTGCCAATAGTGTTGATTGTGGAATCAAGCCAGCTGAAATGGTTAAGAATCTCAATCTCTTCTCCATCTATCAAGATGCTGCCAATTGGCTCCGTGGTGAGAAACTTTGCTTGATGTTGAGCTTCAATTGATATTACAAATTACAGTCTTTGAGCCTTTGCAGCAAAAGACTCAGGCCCTCCTCAGTTTCAGCAAGTAAGGTTGTGTCATCAGCATAATGTATGTTGTTGATCAGTCTTCTTCTAAATCCTCATGCCATATTAAAGTCCAGCTTCTCAAATGACCTGTTGTGTATATAGTTTGAAAAGGTATAGAGACAGAACACATCCTTGATGCATTCTCTTTCTGATGCTGAACCATGCAGTGTTTCCTTACTCTGTTCTGAGGACTGCTTCCTGGTCCAAGTATAGGTTTCACATGAGTACAATCAGGTATTCTGGGATTCCCATTCTGCTCAAGATTAGCCACAATTTGTTGTGATCCACAGTCGAAGGGCTCTGAATAGTTAATAAAACACAGATAGACATTCCTCTGGTACTCTGCTTTTGGCCAAGATCCATCTTACCTTGGCAATGATGTTCCTAGTGCCACTGCTTCTTCTAAACTCAGTTGAATTTCCAGTAATTCTCTGTCAATGTATTGTTCCAGTCATTTTTGGATACTCATTTGCAGGATTTTACAAGTACTAAAATGGAGGCCTCAGATTCTCACATTTCTAGGTCAGTTGTAGAGCTATGAATAAAATCAAAGTCAGTCTAAGTAGTAGGATGCCATTTACAAATAAACACAATTATAGTATATAGTATATGCTGACTTCAGAACTATTAAATTTGCCTACTTCTGAAAGGTTAGTGGTGATTTAGTAGTAAGAATTTTCAACTTCCATGTGGGAGATCTGGATTTGATGCTCAACTAATGTATCTTACATATAGTCACCATTCTATCTCTGGAGGTTTTCAAGGCACTGTGATGCCTTGCTGACCAGGTTTCAATACAACTTTCAAAGAGACTAAGAAAAAAGGCTTGGGAGTCTACTTCTGAATACAAGTCATTGAATCACAAAGGTTTCATCTTGTTGTGTGTGAAGTAGCTGCTGTAACAAAACAGCCAATTCTTGATTTCCTTATATACTGTTATGTATGGTTTGTCTGCTGTTTGGATAAGAGGTGATCTCAGGTTGTCTAAGGAGCCTCAGTGTCAGGAATTCTACTAGTCTCTATAATACCAGTAAGTTTGGATTTTTGTAAGAGTTTTTCTACAATTTCCCCACTCTCACCATCTATTACTTGGGATTTCAGCCAAGAAGAATGTGGTTTGTGGGGTCTATTCATCCCTTGTACTGATTAGTTCCTTATGTCCTTAATTTTCTTTATTCTTCTTTGCTCCAGATAATAGTTGTATCTTAGATGGTCAGCAACAACTTTTTTTTTAAATTTGTTAAATTTTTTTGTTCATTTATTGTTGCACATTTTCTTTCTTCCTTTTCACTTTCCCCTCCCCCAGTTCACCTCTTATTCCACATTATTGTCATACTTATAATGCCTAGTCATATATACTGTTTAAATAGTTTTCTCTCTCTCATCTGTTTCAATGCAGTATACATTATTCCATCTTTCTCAGTCTCCCTCAA
>NW_006399775.1:20682970-20693546 GCF_000299155.1 Elephantulus edwardii | reverse complement strand
TTTATTTTTTTTTTTTTTTACAGCTCTCCTCATCTGTTTTAGTGCACTGTTCATTATCTATCAACTCTTTCCCTATCATCCCTCCCTGGAAAACACTATGTTGAGCAAAGTATCTCACAAAAAGATGAATCCTAAAGAGCACCGCTGTTATAGGACTGACCAACAACTTTTAAGGACTTCAGTTACTACTTAGCATAGTAGAATCTAGAACATTGTCTTTGTTCACTGGTAGCTCACCCTGAGAAAATCTGAGGACTATTATTTTTTGTTTATTTATTTATTTATTTAAAAAAGGAAGACTCTCTAAGAGATGGATTGACTCAGTGACTGAGGTAATGAGGTAGATATTGTCAGAGACAATGAGGTTGACTCAGGCTAGAGCAGGGTTCGGAGCTATTGTACAGAGTGTCGCTATGAGTTGCAAGTGACTCGACAGCACATAACAACAAAAACAACAATTTGTCTTTAGCTTTCAGAATGGAGATCAGGACAGAAAATTGGTAGAAAAGCCAATGATATCAGACTTTGTATTAAGATAAGGAAAAATAGTTGTTGAGTGGTTTCTGTCTCACAGGGACCCTATGTTCAAAAGAACAAAGCACTGCCCAGATCTGCACAATCTTTGCAATTGCTAATTTCTGTGAGCCCATTGTTGAAGCCACTGTGCCAATCCACCTCACTGAGGAGTTTCCCATTTTTATTATTTTTGCTAACTTTTCACTTTGCCAAACATGATGTCCTGTAGCCACTCTTGTTCTCTACTCATAATGTGTCCAAAGTATAAAAGATTAAGTTTCATCATCCTTTTTCCAAGGAGCATTCTTGCTGTACTTTTGAGGAGACAGACTTGCTCATTCTTTTGGCAGACCAAGGTATAGCCAGTGTTTTTAACAAATGTTGTTGTTGTTGTTGTTATGTGCCATCGAGGCGTTCGTGACTCATAGCGACTCTATGTACAAGAGCTCTAAACGCTGATCTATTCTGTGCTCACCTAGCCATCTCAAATGCACTTATTCCCACCACTCCAGTCACAGAATCGATCCATCTCATCGAAGGTCTTCCTCTCCTTCACCACCCCTCCAGGCTGCCAAATATGATGTCCCTCTCCAAGGACCAGTCCCTCCTTGCAACATGCTCAAAGTATGTGAGATGAAGCTTCAGAATCCTTGACTCCAAGGAGCATTCCGGCAGTCCATGGTATATTCAACACTCTTCTCCAGCACCACAGCACAAAGGCATGAATTCTCTTTCTATCCGCCCTATTCACTGTCCAACTCTCTGATGCATAGCACGTAATTGCCAAGACTATAGCCTGGATCAGGTGCACCTTAGTCTCCAGCCTGACATTGTTGCTCTTCAGTACTCTTGAGAGGTCCCTCACAGCCAATTTTCCCAATGCAATTTGTCTCTTGAGTTCCTGGCTACTGTTACTAAGAGTGTTGATTGTGGGGCCAAGCAAACTAAAACTGTTAACTATCTCAATCTCTTCACCATCCATACTAATGCTGCCAATTGGTCCAGTGGTGAAAATCTTTGTTTTCTTGATGTTAAAATTCAATCCATATAAAAGGCTGCAGTCCTTGACTTTCTGAAGCAAGCGCTTCAGGTTCTTCTCAGTGTCAGCAAGCAGGGTTGTGTCATCTGCCTAACGCAGGTTGTTGATGACTCTTTCACCAATCCTGATGCCACATTCCTCTTCATACAGCCCAGCATCTCGGATGATCTGAAGTTGAGGAAAAATAAATCAAGTCCACAGGAACCAAAATTTGATCTCAAGTCAATCCCACTTGAATTTCAAAACCACCTGAGGAACAGGTTTGAGATTTTTAATACCCATGAGTGTAGGCTAAATGAGCTCTGGGAGGATATCAAGAAAATTGTCCATGAAGAATGCAAAAGATCATTACCAAGGCTGAAAAAGAAGAAAAAAGCAAGATGAATGTCAGATGAGACTCTGAATATTGCATTAGAGCACCAAGAAGCCAAAGCTAAAGGAAGAAACCGAGAAATCAAAGAGCAAAACAGAAAATGTCAAAAGGCAGCCTGGTATGACAAAGCAAGATACTATAATGAAATGTGCAGAGAGCTGGAGTCAGAAATCAAAAGGGCTGAACTCACTCAGGATTTCTTGAGCTGAAGGATCTGAAAAACAAATTCAAGGCACGGGTGGCGATACTTAAGGATACTTTGGGTAGAATGTTAAATGATCCAGGAAGTATCAATAGAAGATGAAAAGAATACACAGAGTCACTATATCAGAAGGAATTGGCTGACACAGAAGAATTTCATGAAATTACAGATGAGCAAGAGCCTATGGTGATGAAGGAGGATGTTCAAATTGCTCTGAAGGAATTGGCAAAAAAACAAGGCTCCAGGAGTTGATGGCATACCAATTGACATATTTCAAGACAGACACTACCCTGGATGTGCTCACTAAGTTGTGCCAAGAAACCTGGAGAACAGCCAGCTGGCCCACTGACTGGAAAAGATCAATATTTGTTCCCATTCCAAAGAAAGGTGACCTAACAGAGTGTAGAAATTATCGAACAATATCATTAATATCACATGCAAGCAATATTCTGCTGAAAATTATCCAAAAAACGTTTGGAACAATATGTCAACAGAGAACTGCCAGATGTACAGGCTGGATTTAGAAGAGGTCATGGTACTAGGGATATTATAGCTAATGTTAGACGGATCTTGGCAGAAAGCAAAGAATACCAGAAGAATGTCTATCTGTGCTTCATTGACTACGTAAAGGCTTTTGACTGTGTGGATCACAACAAACTGTGGCTGACTCTGAGAAGAATGGGAATCCCAGAACCTTTGATTGTGCTAGTGCGAAACCTATACTTGGACCAAGAAGCAGTCATCAGAACAGAGCAAGGAGACACTACATAGTTTAACAGATACCATAATTAAAAGATAATTCTTAGGTCTAATTTACTGTTCTGCTTTCCCATGCAAACAAAGTAATTAAAAGATACCACAGCTTGGGTTAGGTGCACATGTGCTAAATAAAATATGCCCTTTGATTTCTTAGCTATTGTTTCCATGACTTTGGTTGTAGATCCAAAATAAATTAAATCTTGGACAAATCTAATAGTTTCTCTGTTTACCATGATGTTGCATATTGATTCATTTTGAGGATTTGTAATTTATTATGTTGAAGTGTGATTCCTATTGAAGGCTCTATTCTTAGAATATTATCACCAAATAAAGCCTTCTTTGCTTTACAAGCAATATTGTGCCATCTACGTATAAAAATTCATTACTGAATACATTCTTCTTGTTGCTTTTTTCTTTATGTAACCCTACTTTTGAAATTATTTATTCAGTATACATATTTAATATTGTTGTTATGAACAGTCAAGTCAGAAGTGACCAATAGCTGACCCTCCAGTAGATTTGCAAAGGCAGAACACTGCATGGGAGGAGATTACCATCTTTCTCCCATAGAGCAGCTGATAGGTTTAAATCGTGCACATTTGGGTTGGCAACACAATTCTCTATTACTAAGCCACCAGAACTCCTCTATACATTTAATAAGTGTAGCAAAAGGGTAAAACACTGGCACACAATTTTTCTGATTTTTAAGCTATGCAATATTCTCTTGTTCTGTTCAAAACAACTGATTTTTTCCTACTCTATGCAACCTGTATATGAAGATATTTAATTATATGTCCACAATGCCTATTGAAACAAATAAGATACTCAAAATAAAAACTTATAAGGTATGTGGCAGATTAAAAGAATGAATATAAAACATCTTTTCATCCCCTTAAGCATAACAAAACGACCACTATTGAGTTTATTCCAGCTCACAACAATCCTATAAGACAGCATAGAAGATCTTCAGGTGGTTTTTAAGGCTGTTTGTATTTATAGAAGTGTTTTTCTTATTTCTTCTATGCAGTGAGCTGGTACGTTTGGAAAACTAAGCCTTTGATGATCAGTAGAATACCTTAACCCTAACACTTCCATCAATCTCAGTAAATGTTGAGTATTATTAGAAAATATCCTTATAGAAATCATTACTCCATATAAAGTTAAATAATACATGTGCCCTCCTCCTTTCCATAAGCAAATCCTGTCAGCCACACCTTCAAAGGAGAATTCTAGAAATCTAGTGATAATGAGGTTACTCTACCACCAATCCACTGGCTTTCCACAGGAAAAAAAGATGAGCTCTCTCCTCCCTTGCATCTGAAAATCTATGGGAGGATCAGCCATATGTATTTTCAGGCACAATGGCACATAAGAACAATAACATACTTTCACAGTGGTTTTTTTCCCAAACAAGATTAACAGTGATTCTGGAATTTTGTTACTCCACTTTTCTTAAGTTTTAGAGATTTTGGGTTTAGATTTTAGAGACCTCAATTTTTAGGGAAACAAGAGTATCTCCTCCCTGATCCTCTGAAAGTGTGGTGTTCCTTTTGTGGAAACATTCTTCTAACATATTATTGCATCATTCAACGTTTAATCTAGTCAAGCTTCTATTAATATAGAATTTCCTAGAAAAAAAATCACTACTCATTTCAAAACCATCCCAGGAACAGGTCTGAGGCCTTGGACATTAATGAGCGAAGACAAGATGAGCTGTGGAAGGATATAAAGAATATCATCCAGGAAAAATGCCAAAGGTCATTACAAAGACAAAGAAGGAAGAAAAGACCAAGATGGATGGCCAAAGAAGCATCTGGAGCACCAAGAAGCCAAATAAAAGGGAAGAAATCAAGATATTAAGGAGTTGAACAGAAGATTTCAGAGGGCAGGAAGGGAAGACAAAGTAAAGTATTACAAAGAAACGTGCAAGGATCTGGAGTCAGAAAATCAAAAGGGCCAAACTCGTTCCGCATTTCTTAAGCTCAAGGAACTGAACAACAAATTCAAACCTCAAATTGCAATACTTAAGCATGCTTTGGAAAGAATATTAAATGATCCAGGGAGCATTAAAAGAAGAAAGAAAAAGTATACAGAGTTATTGTACCAAAATAAATTGGTGGACACGGAAGAATTTCATGAAACAATGTATGAGCAAGAGCCTATGATGATGAAGGAAGAAGTTCAAGCTGCTCTGAAAGAATTTGAAAAAAAAAAGCCCCAAGAATTTATGGCATACCAACTGACATATTTCAACAAGCAGATGCTGCCCTGGAAGTGTTCACCAAGATGAGCCAAGAAATCTAAAGAACAACCACCTGGCTTACTGACTGGATGAGATCTATATTTGTTCCCATTCCAAGGAAAGATAATCCAACACAGTGTGGAAATTTTCCAACAATATCATTTATATCACATTCAAGCAAGATTCTGCTGAAGACCATCCAAAAATGACTAGAACAGCACATCACTAGAGAATTGCCTGAAGTGCAGGCTGGATTTAGAAGAAGCCATGGCACTAAGGATATTATAGCTAATGTTAGATGAATCTTAGCTGAAAGCAGAGAATATCAGAGGAATGTCTATCTGTGTTTCATTGACTATACAAAAGCATTTGACTGTGTGAATCACAGTAAACTGTGGCTGATTGAGCAGAATTGGAATCCCAGAACACTTGATTGTGCTTATGCAAAACATATACTTGGACCAGGAGGCAGTCGTCAAAGCAGAGCAAGGAAACACTTCATGGTTCAAAATTGGGAAGGGTGTACACCAGGGATGTGTCCTATTTCTGTATATTTTCAATCTATATGCTGAACAGATTATCTGGGAGGCTGGGCGCTATGAGGAAAAGTGTAATATCAGGATTGGAGGTAGACTCATCAACTGTCTATGTTATACAGAAGACACAACCCTGCTTGCTGAAACTGAGGAGGACTTAGAGCACTTGCTGCAGAAGGTCAAGGACTATAGCCTTCAATATGGATTGAAGTTCAACATTAAGAAAACAAAGATTCTCACCACTGAGCCAATTGGCAACAGCATTGAGATTGTACAGCTTTAGTTTGCTTGGCTCTACAATCAACACTCTTGGTACCAGCAGCCAGGAAATTAAAATATGAATTACATTGGGAAAGTGTGCTGTCAGAGACCTCTCCAAGGTACTGAGGAGCAACAATGTCAGTCTGGAGACTAAGGTACAACTGATACAGGCTGTGATCTTTGCCATTACTTGATATGCTTCAGAGAGCTGGACAATGACTAAGATTGACAGAAGGAGAGTTGATGCCTTTGTACTGTGGTGCTGGAGAAGAATATTGAATATACCATGGACTGCTAGTAGAACACACAAGTTTGTCCTGGAGAGGGTGAAGACAGGCTGCTCCTTGGAGGCAAGGATTCTGAAGCTTCATCTAACATACTGTGGACATGTTGCAAGGAGGAACCTGTCCTTGGAGAGGGACGTCATGCTTGGAAAAGTGGAGGGACAGGAGAGGCACAGGATAGGAAGACCCTCGATGAAATAGATTGATTTCATCACTAGGGTAATGGCGATTGGTGTGTCAGAGACAATAAGATTGGCATAGAAGAGATCAGAGTTTAGGGCTGTTGTACATAGGGTCGCTATGAGTCACAAGTGACTCAACAGCACATAACAACAACTCAATCTAGAGGTGTTTTCTATATTCTCCACCTCTTGCTGAATATATAGTTTTCAACCTAAAAAAAAGACATATATTTTACACTTGATATTTTTATCTATTTGTTTACAACTTTTTAGTCTGCCTCTCTCAATGAATATTAACTCCATAAGGATGAATATTTATTCACTACTGATGTGTCAAACATGATAATGGTTACCCATGCTGGACAGTGTTCAGTGGAGCTCCCCAATTAAAACAAGCTTGGAAGCAGGAGTGGTATCCATTTCTGAAACAGCTTGCCTCCAGGAACTCTATGAACATGGAGAAATGATGAAGTTATTCTAGTGTTCAGGTCTCTCATTCATAGGGTTGACATGAGTCATCTACTACTCGATGGCTCTTAACAACAACATATCACTTAGGGATCAGAATAGTAGCCGGCTCATAGCAATTGCTCAACCATCATTTTTGGAAAAAATATGAAAAAGCAGATAAATCTTTCTAAGGTTACAGATATGTTTTATATAGTGCACTACATACAATAATTTGAAATTGGAAATGTTGAAGAGAAAAAAATGTTTTAAAAATCAATTTAATAAGAAAATTTTAAAAAATTCAGAATTATTTTTATGGTTTCTTGTAGCATCTTAATTTTGACTCTATCAATACTATAAACATTGTACTTTGTGCAATGAATTTAAAAATATATCATTAGAAGTAAAGTAAATAAGTAGGTAAATCGATATCTAGATTTCTTCAGAGAAGTTAATATCATTCTCTAATCATCTAGGAAGACTATAGCTTAGAGGGTCCCAATTGCTTCTTTATGATGATTCATATCCTGAATGGAACCACATTTAGATGAAAGCACACATAATACAAATTCTCAAGCTATCCCATGTCTGTACATACATATGGAAAGATTTAAATCTTAATTTTTTTGTTTTCTAGTTATATGATGTAATTCAAATTAGTTACCATTCCTGTTACTACTGAGTAAATGACAACTCAGAGCAACAATACAGGACAGAGAAAAGTTGTTTCATAAAAGGTCTAAGGAAACTAATCTTTACAGAAGCAGATGGCCGCAGTTTCCTCCCAAAGAGCAACTGGTGAGTTTCAACCACCAATCTTGAGGTTAGCACTCAAATTCTTAATCAATGTATCACCTGCAATAGGAGAAAATAAAGCAATACATACTGAAAGGCGGAGAGCAAGAGAGATGATGTTCTTAATTTTATTTGAGCCCTTGCATTCAATTACTTTGGAAGCCAACTTCATGCTTTTCTTTTCCATCTTTTGACTATTGAAAGGTATAAATTCCCTTTCTTGTGTAAACTAACAGAGTAGCTGCCACTTATAATTCAAAGCTGAGTGGTTAACACACAGCTCCTTGTTTACCTTCTTGTATGCCTCCTGATGCAGTTCTCACCACACTGAGAGTCTTTTCTCCTTGTTTAATTCATATGCATTTACAAAGAGTCTACTTTATGTTATTGTCCTGGAGTGAAATACTGAGAAAAAATTTGTTTCTGTCTCCAGGGATATTCAACCCTAATCAGAAAGTTGATATTATTAAATAAATTTAAAAAAGCATAAATTGGAAATGTGAAAAGTGCTTTGAGACACCAAAAGGAGAAAATAAATTTGAAATGAAACTGGAAGACATAGTAAGAGTCCACATCACCCCAGTTTCTTACGGACATTTCATGTAAATCAATAACAAACCTTATTATTTTGGTTTTGATTATGAAAATATACACAACAAAACATACACTAATTTAACCATTTCTTGGTTTACAATTCAGTAACATAGATTGCATTCTTTTAATTGTACATCCAATCTCGTTCATCTTTTCTGAGCTGTTCCCCAATTAGCATAAATTCACTGGCCTCTAGGGCTGCTATCCTACCTTTTAAGTAGCTATGGCTTAGTGGTAAGGAGTTGCACTGCCAACACGTAGCTACACAGTGTGAATCCACTAACTGCTCCATGGGAGAAAGATAGGCAGTCAACTTCTGTACAATTTACTGCTTTAATAGAGGGAGAGCTATGGTTTGGCTATGACTCAATGGTATATAACAACATTAGAAAGAGGAGTGGCATCTACTTTCTAAACAATATGCTTCTGGTAACTCTGTGACAATAGTTATAAAAAAGGCTTCAGGCCTTTCGTCCATGGTGTTACTATGACTCCTGCTCAACTCGATGGCAATCGATACTTGTCACATTGACCCAGTATGGGTAATGCTTAGTACTAGACCAGATGGCTTCATGGCTGAATTCTAACAAACATTTAGGGAATATTTATCACCAATCCTAATTATTTCAAAAATTAGAAAAAGAAGAAACATTCCCAGAGATAATCTGTGAAGCAAGCATAACCTTAATACCAAAACCAGACAAAGATATTACCAAAAAAGAACACTACAGACCAACTCTTACGAACATAGACACAAAAAGTCTTAACAAAATCCTAGCCAATAGAATCCAAAAGCACATAAAAAAAAATTCATCATGACCAAATGGGATTCATATGAGGTATGCAAGGATGGTTGAACATGAGATAAACAATCAATGTAATCACCACATTAACAAAGAAAATGACAAGAACTATATGATCCTAGCAATTAATGCAAAAAAAGTTATTTGACAAAATCCAACATCCCTTGCTGTTAAGACACTCAGCAAAATTGGAACAGAAGGGGATTTCTTCAACATAATAAGAAGTATATATGCAAAACCAAGAGTCAATATCATTCGTGATGGAGAAAGAATAAAAGCATTTTCTTTATGAACAGGTACTAGACAAGGATGTCCACTGTAACCACTTCTATTCAATATTGTATTGGAAGTGTTCGCAAGGCAGTATGACAAGAGAAGGAAATAAAAGGCATTCTGATCAGCTAAGAAGCGGTTAAACTGTCAATATCTGAAGATTATATTATAGTGTGCAATGAAAACACCAAGGACACAAAAACCCTGTTAGAGCTAGTAGGCCGATTTAGTAGAGTGGCAGGATACAAGATCAATATCCAAAAATCAGTGTCGTTACTCGATAGTAACAAAGAGAACTTAGAAGGAAACCAAGAAAGCAGTATCATTTCCAATAACCAACCACAATTTGAGATACTTGGAAGTGAACCTAACTAGAGACACAAAAGACATATACAAAGAAAACCGCAGAACATTTCTGTGAAACACAATAAGAGACCTAAATAAATGAAAAAAGTGTTCCCTGTTCATGGTTGGGAAGATGCAATATTGTGAAAATGACAAACGTAGCAAAAGCAATTTACATGTTCAATGAAATCCAATACAGATACCAAATTGGTTTTACAAGGAGATCAAAAGGGAAATTGTCAAGTTTATTTGGAGAGGAAAGAGACCCCTAAATAAGCAAAGCACTTCTGAAAAGCAAAAATAAAGTGGGAGGCATAGCTTTTCCCGACCTCATAACCTACTACGCAGTGGTAGTAACCAAAACAGCATGGTACTAATACAATGACAGACACATAGAGCAATTGTACAGAATTGAGAACCATGAAATGGAACCATATATCTGTCAAGTGATATTTGACAAGGAAATAAAACCTATCAAATGGGAAAATTACAACCTCTTCAACAAATGATGCTGGCAAAACTGGGCTGCTAACTGCAGAAAGTTGAAACACGATCCACATCTCACACCAGACAGAAAAATCAACTCAAGGTGGATCAAAGACCTAGAAAGAAAGCTCAAAACCATAAAGCTTGTAAGAGACAAACTGGGATCAAGCTTTGAAGACTTTGTCTATGGTATAACAATACTACCATATACAGGTAGAAATCACAATCTTAAGAGGTCAAAATTGATGAATGGGACCTTCTAAACTAAAGCTCTGAGCATATTAACAATTTTTTTTTCTAACACGGTGAAAAGAAAACCAACCAATTGGGTGAGAACAAATATTTAGCAATACCATCTCCGACAAGAATATCATAATGAAAGTTTACAGAATACTTACTCCTGGGAAGAAAGAAAGAAAGAGAGAGAGAGAGAGAG
>NW_006399775.1:20672684-20682144 GCF_000299155.1 Elephantulus edwardii | reverse complement strand
GCAGCAAGTGCATGAGGTCCTCCTCAGTTTCAGCCAGCAGGGTTGTGTCATCTGCATAACGCAGATTGTTAATAGATCTTCCACCAATCCTGATGCCACAATTCTCCTCATAGAGCCCAAGAATTTTCACAGAGGAAGATATTTGAATGGCCAACAGACATAATGAAGAAATTCTTAAAATCACTGTTAATAAAAGAGATGCAAATCAAAACTGCATGAGACATGCCAGTAGCAGTGGCAAAATTTAGCAGAGAAGTAAGTAATAAATGTTGGAGAGGATGTGGCAAGATACGAACTCTTATGCATTATTGGTGGGATGGTAAAATGGTAAAAACACTCTGGAAGGCAGTTAAATGTTTCCTAAAAAAAATGGAACATAGAAATTCCATATGACCCAGCTATTTCACTGCTTGGAAAAACCCTGAGTAAATGAGACCTGAAACACAAATAGAGACTTGTATACCAATGTTCATAGCAGCGTTATTAGTCATAGCAAGGTTATAGAAATAACCCAGATGTCCAACCATAATGGAATGAAGAAAACATGGTACATTCACACAATGGAATACTATGCAGCACACAGGAGCAGTGATTTTGTAAATTACTACTTAACTTGGGAGGGACTGGAGAGTATGCTAAGTGAACTCACTCAGTCCCATAAGGACAAATACTGTATAAATCCATTATTTTAGAACGTGTATGAGAATCTAAGGGGGAAGGGAAGAAAAAGGGGGTGAGAATGGGCAAGGGAGAGATTGCTTAATCATAGGATCACACAATTTGATGGGTGGTGGTGGGGGTGGTTAAAAGAAAGGAGAATGATTTAGTGTGAAAAACAATGTAGACAAACTTTGTAAGTAAACTAGCACTAAATTAAAAAAAAAGTATAATAAAAAACAGAAAGGAAAAAAGCTTAAGACTTAAGACAAACAATTTTTATTAGTTAAAGCTAAACCTTTAGGTTTTAATAAGACTTCAGGGGACATTTTTAGCATACATTTTCAAGACTTTCCATGCCAATAGTTTCAGGAGGTTCAACCAGCCCCCTTGGTTCTAGAAAGTCTGGAGTCTGTTTAATGTTGCAGACTCTTTGGAAATCTCTCCGAATGTTAGACAATGTACTTAGATTGAGAAGCAAGATGAAGTCTGAAGTTAAATTGCCATTTAACTTCACAAATGCATTAAAACTGTAATATATCTTCTAGTACTACTTTTTTGTGAGTTATACTTCATATTCTTAGCCCTTAAACATGTGGGAAGTCATACACATTGCAGAAAAGCTTATAGAGTCTATTTCAAAGAAAAATGCTCTCCAACAGAACTTGGCATACACTACCCTGAGTTCCTTGATCACTGATTGACCATCCCTGCTATGTTAAAAAAACAAACAAAAAAACCATGTAACACAAACTACTGACTCCTTCAAAGGGCCTCTCCTTGGAGTCAAGGTTCCCTTTAATCCTACCCACAGGCAGGTACTAAGTGTTTTCTGCAAGCATAATGATAGCACATATGGAGGAAGGCTCGTTAAACATTTTTATAGATATGATTTATTGTCTCTACTCTAATGCCCCATGTTTATAACTCACTAAATGAAGCTCATGAGAAAAATAAGCCATTCGGGCTGACTTGTATTTCCAAGAGTAAGCTATTCTCCAAGAAGCTCACATCTAGTTCAGGAGTCTTTCAAACACGCAGCCTCTATTTGTAGGGCATTGTACATTTCCTCTTCACTGCTTCACAAGATGCTTCATCGTCATAGTTATTGAATTAATCAATCAAATTTTATTTTTATTGCACCATTCTGGAAAATCCACTCATTCTCCTTTCCAGTAATACTGAAATGAAAAAATAATCCATACCATTCAATTAAGAACAAATCATATGTCTTCTTGATGATGTCTGAGTTCCAATGGTCATTGGCTCTTGAGGTTACTCAGTACTAATAAAGATAGAATAATAAAGTAATACCTGCAAGAAGATAAGTTTCATTACAACCACTAAAACAAAAAAGGAAAGCAAGAAAACATTTAAAAAAGTAAGGGATCTCAAACAATACAGTGTCTACAGCCAGAAGCAATAATAATAACATGTATTTATTAAGCCACTCTCCCTTGTAAGAGTTCAGAGAGCTGTAGTATGTAATGTTTAATTCATTTTCATGGAAACCTTCTGATTTATAACTTCTTCAGGATCTAACACTTGAGTAAGGAAGATCGCTCAGACTTAAATCTATTGTCTTGGCTGTTTACATTGCTAACACTGGGCATTTCTTGTATTAGAAAAGAAAACCTAAAATTACAGTCAGGTGTTAAGTATCTAGGAGTTCCTGAGTTTTGTAAACTGTTAATGTGAACTGAAATATTTTAAGTTTACTTCTACCAAAAGGATACTGGAAAGGAATGCTAGGACCTAATCTGAGGTGGGGTGGGGGTTGGAGGGGGGGGCGAGGGACACAATAAAATCCTACTCAGCTCTTTTTGAAATCCTAGACACACAATTCTACTTCGACATACATGAGATCTCTATGCATTGAAGTTGACTTGAATGCAATTGATTTTGGTTAGTTGCTGGCTTAGAATAAAGACACTGTGGCAAGGTAAGCATAAATACAGAAAAGATAATCAGCTAAATACAAAAGTTTGCTGGGATACATCAGTCTGTGAATCTGCTAGGACTCAGAGTGACTTTTTCAGCCTTAAAGCTCCATAAAACCCATCTTATGAGCAGTTCAGTGGTGACACAACTCAGACACTTTACTGAGTTTACATTTTATTTGGATCCACAATCAACATTAATGGAAGCAGCAGTCAAGAAATCAAAAGATGTCTTACACTAAGCAGATTTTTTCCAAAGGGAGCCTTTGAGGGTCATTTTGAGGGCTGAAGTGTACCTGATATTTTTAATTACCTTTTAGCTTATGAAAGTTGGCTAACCAATAAAGAATAATTGATGTTTTTGAATTGTAGTGTTGGAAAAGCATAGCAAATAACCTATGGGCTTCTTAAACAAAAACAAATTTAAAGCTATACATCCAGAATACTTCTTTGAAATAAGGATGGTGAGACATTATCTTGCATTGGCTGGGCATACTTTCAGAAGGGACCAATTTTAAGGAAATGCATTGTATAAAATAAACTGGAAGACCAACACAAAAGTGGAAGACTCCCAGTGAGATGATTTATGTGGTGGTTCCAACAGTTAACTCAAGAACAGTCGCGATTGAGGGTGGTGCATGGTTGATGGACTGCAGTACATTGTACATGGGGGGGGGTGTTGAGTCATTATTGATCAGAGGACACACACGGTCCTTTTTAAAAGAAGTAAATAATAAAAAAAATCTATAATGCCAATATATTCACTTAAAGAGCATACCTAAGTCTTCTCAACAAGTAATGCACAACAGTTTTCCAAATATCAAAAACAAAACAAAATTTAGAAACTAAAGCAGTGGTTGTTTGCTTTCTATGAGATCAAACAAAAGAAGATATTTTTGCTCCACCATGCCCCTATGCTCCTTGAGTGTACATACGGGTAACATTTCTCTTTTGTCTTTTTCTTTAAGTCTTTTGACTTGCTATTTTCTTTACTTATATAAGACTCTCTATATCCAAATAGATGAAGAGAACACTTCATGGTTTAAAATCAAGAAAGGTATGTATCAGGACTGTATCTTTTTCTCCATACCTATTCAATCTGTACTCTGAGCAAATCATTCAAGAAGTTGGACATTATAAAGAGGAATGTAACATCAGGATCAAAAGAAGACTTATCAACAACCTGTATTATGCAGATGATACTTGCTGCTGAAAGTGGGGATTTGAAATGCTTGCTGCAGAAGACAAAAGACTACAGAATACAATATTAATTATATCTCTCATATATAGAAAAAGAGAAGGGGCTGAGGTTCTGACCCTATGGTACACAACAACAACATATAGCTGTTCTTCAATCCTGAAGGCACATAGTTTGAGGCCACCAGCTGCTCTGCAGAAGAAGGATTAGCAATCTCCTCCCATGTGATTAACTGCCTCTGAAAACCCACCAGAGGGTCAGCATGAGGTGGTTCAGGCTTGACGAAACACAACAAAAAACATAGATAGACTTCCATCTCTCTCTCTCTCTCTCTCTCTCTCTCTCTCTATATATATATATATATATATATATATATATATATATATATATATATATATATATATATAATCTCCCATCTCTCTCTCTTGATCTAGATCTAGATTATTTATATGTATCTTCCTATCAATTGTAGCACTGGAGATGAGTCTTGAACATACCATGGACTGCCAAGAAAACAAATAGGTCTGTCTTAGAGAGGGTGAAACCAAGTTTCTCTTTGGAGACTAGGATTTTGAAGCTTCGTCTCACATAATTTGTGCATGTGGCCAGGTGAGACCAGTCCTTGGAGAAGGATATTGTGATCAGAAAGGTGGAGGGCCAGCACAGAAGAGGAAGACTCCATATGAGGTGGATTAATACAGAAACTGGGACAATGGGACTAGGTGAATTAGTGAGACTGGCTTAAGATAAATCAGAGTTCAGAGCTGCTATACATAGGGTCTCTATGACAAAAATTCTCACCTCTGGGTTAATAGGTAGCATCATGTGGGTATAAAGAGAAAAGATTAAAGTGGTACATGATTTCATCTTACTTGGACCCACAATCAACACTCTTGGTACTAGCAGTCAAGAATTTAAGAGATGCATTGTTTTGGGAAAGTCTGCTGTCAAGAACCTTTTCAAAATGCTAAGGAACAATGATATCAGTCTAAAGATAAATGTGTATCTGATTGTGACTGTGGTCTTTTCAATCACTTGGTCTTCATTTGAGAGCTGGACAATGAAAAAGGATGGCTGAAGAAGAATTGGTGTCTTTGAGTTGTGGTGTTAGAAAAGAACATTGAATAACGCAAGGGGCTACAGAAATGAACAAAAACGTCTTGGAGATTGTTCAGCCAGAGTGTTTCTTAAAAACAAGGATAGTGAAGCTTCATCTCACATACTCTGGGCAAGTTGTTATAAGGGCCTATTCCTTGGAAAGGGACATCAAGCTTGGAAAGATAGATGGTCAGCAAAAGTAAGAAATACCCTGAATCAAGTGGATTAACACAGTGACTGTAGCAATGGACTAAAATATTTCAGAATTTATGAAAATGGCACAGAATAGGACAGGGTTTAGATAATAGAATCCTGACATTCATAGGGTTTCTATGAGTCATACTTGTCCCATTGATACCTGACAGTAATAACTAAAAACATACGGGCCTACATGTGCACATGCATGTTTTTATTTGCATACATATAGATATGCATGTGTGTACACAGTAATACACACACAATACCTAATAATCAACTTCTACTTTAGAAATATCACCTTTCCCATGATGTATTCTCCAGACACACCATACTAAGCTAACTTGTATTACATATTCTCACAGTACAATATACTTTTTGCATGGTGTTTACTATGATGCATTGTAGATCAGGTGTATTTTTCATTAGAGTAACAATAACAACAAGAAATTTAAAGTGGTCAGGACTAGGTAGCAACTTTTTAACCATTTTGCCCATAGCACCCAACAAGGTGTCTAACATTCAGCATATATTAAGCTCTTATCCACAACAGTAAAAATAAAACATAACCATTGTGATATGCACTTGTGATATGCACTTTCCATGTGTTATTTAATTTTTATAACTTGCATTTATACAATTTTCATCATTTTGTGAAAAGGAGACTTTAGTTCAAATCCCTAAGAAATAAATAGTTAGAATACTAGTATATTTAATCAAAATCCTATCCTACTGCAAGGTTCTAACTCATAGTCACCCCCTATCAGATTTATGAGATTATAAATCTTCACAAGAGTAGAGTATATTGCCTATCTTTCTTCTGCTTATGTGTCTCCCGTAAAGCACCTCGTGGACTTGAACTGCTAACATTCTGCTTAGTCATCTTTGTGCATTACATGCCACAGTGCCAGGGCTCCTTGTTAGGAACAAGGATGAGACTTGAATCAAAGTCTGTTCAACTCCGGAGTATCTGCTTTTAATGATAGTTTTCATACTCAATTTTAATACATAAATTCATTAACATTTTGGAAAAACAAATAGTTGAGGTGAAGATTATCAAATTCTTTTTTTTTTAATTCTAGCTAAGTAGGATCCTATGAAGCAGCATCTATGTCCCTGTAAAAAGAATGTTACTCTTGCAACCAGCATGTTTCTGTTTTCTCCCCTTGGGAATTCCTGGAATAGTCTGTCAACTTTCTTTCCACCCTTCCCTTGATAGGAGGGAAATTCTCCGTTGTATCCTTATACTTTATTCTTAAGATATGACACTATGCTGATTTGGTTACAGTTAGGTTTTGACCCATCTTGGGATCCATGCTGTTTCTATGGTGATCAGCTAAATATCAGTTGTAAACTGTTGTGCATTGATTTTCTTGGTCAAAATCTTAGATTACTGAGGGCACAGTTTATGGTTGTCAGAAAGCTATGCATCCTGTCAATATGGCTTTTTTTCTCCTTTCTTCTCGTCCTCACTACACACACATCATCTAGTTTTGGGTTGTTTTGTCCAAAATTAATGTCCAGTTCTAAACTAGTAAATCTATTTTGTTAGGCACCAGTGCATCTCTAATAACGAAAGAACCATTTTAAAACAGTCATTTGTTAATTCACTTCTTATTAATCAAACCTTTTATAAAACAAATAATCATCCCCATCAGGTTATAGCCTAAAACTCGCCACTTGGCCAATGCTTACACACTATCTGTATATTGAATTACTTGTACAAAATATTTTTTGAGTGCCCATGATGTGTCAGTGTATGTGATTTTGACCAAAAGATGAGTTAGGCACTCTCACACTTCATAACATCTAATGACAGAGGCAGATATGAAAAACACGGTATCGGAGGGTGTACAACGTCAATATATAAAGTAAAGCATAAAGTCATAAAAAGGAATTCTGTACTAGGTAAAACAGCCTAAAGAAAGGGCAGAGGAATTGGAAAAGTTACACAGAGGAGATAGTATTTGAGCAATATGTTAAGAAACAACCCAATTTATGCAAAAGTTTTAAGGTATAAGCATGCATATTTCATTGAAGTAACCACTAATGGTAACATATGATCAAATAGTAGATTAGAAGGTAGTTATGAAGGTCATGCTATATTTCGCTCCCTCCATTCATCAATTGTATCAGGTCAGCTTTGTGTCAGAGCAGGACTATTTGCCTCTATAACTTGAGATCATTCTTCACTCAGATGCGTAGTAGTTTAAAATATGTATTATTTTCCAGATTAAGGAGTATAAACTTTATTCTATAGGACAATGACATTTCAAATTGTGTTTGATAGACTTCCTGGACCAGAAATTAAAGAAGGGACAGCATTTTCCATATATCATTTACTGTAGTGCTTCACTTCTACTCCTGCCGAAGTTACTGAGCTCAAGGCTACTTTAAAGTGAGGCTGGAGAGCTCGAATTTGTGCAACAAAAAAGAACACTGGAGGGAGTAAATGTAACAAGGAAGAAGACCACTGTGGTTTGGAGTCATGGACTTTGACAGGTCTTTGATAGGACAAGAGCAGCTTTGATGACTTAGTCCGTAATGAGTTGCCCTGCTAATCCAAAGCCTATGTAGCCCTTAGAATCCACCACTAGATTCTAGGAGGAAGATGGACACTTTCCTCCTGACTTAATTTACAGCCTCAGAAGCTTCATGAAAAGTGGCTATCAGGTGGAACAAACTTTCAAGCATTGATATTTTTGAGTTTTTACAGAAGATTTAAATGGATTTTATTTTTATTTAGAAAGAGCCTTCTGGCATAAGAACAAAAATAATATGAAAGGTGTGAAATTGAGAAAAGAAAACCAGTAAGGAGGCTATCGTAGTTCTTCAAGAAGAAGTGGTGAGATCTGACCTAGGAATTCATTTGCGATTATAGAGTGAAAGTCGTGGGGAGTAATATAGGCATATATGTCGGGAGGAGGGTTTAGTGAGGCACTGATTTGCAGGGAACTATGATGACACATGTACTTAAAGCCACTGTAAAGATTAAATATAATGAATTGCTGACAATAGTGTAAACATAAATTATAAGTGTGATCTTCACTAAATCACAGCTCCCTTTTTTTCTTGTTCAGTGTTCTTTATAGAAACCCCTCCCATGATTCATTGTGAATTGAGATTTTTCACTAACTGGGTTTGCTGAAAGCAATTGAGAATGACATTTGGCTACTTCCTCTCTGTGGAACATCGGCATTTAAATATCCAGGTCATTATTTAAAATTCCCAGTTCCATCATGAAAATTTAAAATTGGATCTGATGTTAATCTCTAAAGCAAGTTCTTTCTTTGCCTCCAGAATGAGCAAATATTTGAAATTAGAAAATTTTTCTGTAATCTGCAACATATCCTTGGACAAATTTTTCCCACTATCATTAGATACTGATATCCTAAAATATCATGCAGCAATCTTGAGTTACACTCTGTGTTATTGATGATGATAATTGATAATCATGATATTGAACATATTTTAACTGTAAGTAAATCCCAGGAAATAGAACATTTTCTATATATTATTTGCTTTAGTTCATCCTTGTAATAATTTTCCATTTTAGAGTTTAGAATATTGAAACATAAAAAAATTAAGTAATCTACTCTGCTGTTAGGGACCTCTTCAAAGTACTGAAGAGCAATGGTATCTCTCTGGAGACTAAGGTGCATCTGTTACAGGCCATGGTCTTTGCAATCACTTGTTATGCATCAGAGAGAAGGAGAATTGATGCCTTTGAGCTTTGGTGCTGAAGAACAGTATTGAGAGTACCATGGACTGTTAGGAAAACAAACAAATTCATCCTGGAAAGGGTTAAACTGGGTGACAAATTGGAGGCAAGGATTCTGAGGCTCTAACATACTTTGGACATGTGTAAGGAGAGACCAGTCCTTGGAGAAGGACATCATGCTTGGGAGGGTGGGGAGACAATGCAGGAGGGGAAGGCACTCTATGAGGTGGACTGATAATCAGGATAATCAGGAGTGTCAGAGACAGTGCAATTGGCATAGGACAGAGCAAAGTTTAGGGCTGCTGTACATAGGGTCGTTATGAGCCGCAAGTGACTCAACGGCACATAACAACAACAACAAACACCCAAGAACAGAGGTTTGAATGAAACCCCATGTCTTTGACTTTAAGCCTCATATTTGCTCTTCCTAAACGAAAATACTAGGGATATTGTTGCTGATGTTAGATGGATCTTGGCTGAAAGCAGAGAATACCAGAAGAATGTCTATCTGTGTTTCAAAAGCATTTGACTGTGTGGATCATAACAAACTGTGGCTGACTCTGAGAAGAATGGGAATCCCAGAACATTTAATTGTGTTAATGCGAAACCTATACTTGGACCAAGAGGCAGTAGTCAGAACAGAGCAGGGTA
>NW_006399775.1:20668540-20671739 GCF_000299155.1 Elephantulus edwardii | reverse complement strand
AACAACAACAAACGAAAAGATGAAATGTTCAAAGTCTTCTGTCCCTTGACTCCCTCTCTTTCTTCACAGTGAAGATTTTCCCTGATTTGGACTGTCAACACATTGAACAGGCTGCCTCAAACAGGGAATAATGTGACTTTGCACAAGACCCACAGAATGCCATTGTCTATAACTCTGAAAAATATTAGTTTGTCAGGGTAATTGGATTAGTGGGAGACTAGAACATCATTTTATGCCATTGGTCACTTTAGAAGGAAACACATGCTAAATCAGAGCTGCTACACAAGCTGTTTTACTGAACAGACATTATTTCTCTCATTCGCTCACTCAGGCACTCACCCACTCACGCACTCATCCAGCCATAACCTTTGAGTCTGATTTTCAGACAATGTAAATTGCACTGGAGAACACTGGCAGTTTTTCCCCAATGGAGCAGATGGTGGACTCAAACCACCCATCTTTGAATTGACAGCAGAGCTCTCTATCCTTTAGGTCACCAAAGTTCCCTATTACCTGTCCAGATTATATTAATGGCAGGAAGCTCTGATGGCATAGTTTGTAGGAAGTTGCACTACTAACCCAATGACAGTGGCTCTAGATTGGTTCAAATCCATCCGCAGCTCCTTGTGAGAAAGAAAGACTCACTGTGAGTCTCCCATGTGAATGATAACCTTTTGAAAGCCCACTGAAAGGTCAACTATAATCAATTCTAGCTTGATGGTAAAGAATTTTTAGTTTAAATTACTGATGGCACAGCCAAGCCAAAATTTTTGCAAAGTGTTCAGAGTGTAGTTTTCCTTAAATCTTTAACTGTACTGAAATAGAGGTATGCACCATACCAGATTTCTTTATTTTTTTTTTCTAGTACTTTCTTCATAACTATTTAAGAATAAATTTCTAAATTCAGATTGCAAGGAATGACACTGGTTCAGGTTCAGGAATGGTTTAGATTGAACCATTTATTTAATAGTGATTGACCTTAGCTGGTTTATTTTAAAAGTTTTAACCTCTCAGGTTTGTTTTTTACATTTATAGAATCGATATAGTAAGAGTACCTGAACTTTTGAGCCACCTCTGACTTTTGTGAGCCTGAGGATAGCAGAAATGAAGCCTTGTTTGATACTGTGTCATACTTATATTCTCTACTATGCTTAAGTCCATTGCAGTCACTGCATAAATCCATTTCATGGAAGGCTAAGATTTCTTTTATGGACCCCCACCTCATCATCCAAAAATAACTAGAAGTTCAAGCAGGATTTTAAAAAGGCCATGTCACTAGGATTGTGATTGCTGATGTCAGATGGATCTTGACTGAAAGCAGAGAATATGAGAAAAATATTGATAGCTGCTTTAACTATGCAGAGGCATTTGACCGTTTGGATCATAACAAACTATGGCTAACTTTGAGAAGATTAGGAATCCCAGAACACTTAATTGTGCTCATAACAAATCTACAACTAGACTAAGAATGGTTGGTTGGATGGAACAAGGGAACACTTTAAGATTTAAATTCAGTAAAGGTGTGCACCCGACCTTTCTGTACTTATTCTTTCTTGATTTCTATTCAATTTGTATGATGAGCAAAAAAATTTATGAAACTGGACTCTATGAAGAACATCTGAATTGGAGGAAGACTCATCAACAACCTGTGTTGTGCAGATGACACAACTTTGCTTTCTGAAACTGAGGAGGACCTGAAGATCTTGCTATAAAAGATCAAGGACTACAGCCTTTAATATGGATTATATATCAATATCAAGAAAATGAAGTTCATTGCTACTGGGCCAATAGGTGACATCATGATAGATGGTGAAAGGATTGAAATTATCAATTATTCCCTCTTACTCAGACCAACATTTATTAGCTTTAGTACCAGAAATCAGGAGATAATAAAATGCACTGGGTAAGTTTGCTTTCAGAGCTCTTTACAAAATACTGAAGAACCATGATGTCAATTTGAAGATTAAAATGTGTCTGATTCAGGTCATGGTCTTTTCAGTCACTTGCTGCTATATATCTGAGTGCTGGATAATGTGTAAGGATAATAGAAGAAGAATTAAGCCGTTTGAGTTGTGATTTTGGAAAAGAATGCTGAGTATTCCATGTATTTACAAAAGAACAAATAGATATGTCTTGGAAAAAGGGCAGCCAAAATGCTCCTTGGAGACAAAGATAGCAGAGCTTCATCTCTCTTCTTTTGGGCTGGAGAAACTATTCTTTGAAGGGGATATCATGCTTAGAAGGAAAGAGAGTCAGCAAAAGAGAAGATCCTTAAGAGATGGATGGACACAGTGACTGCAGCAGTAGACTCAAGTCTTTCAAAACTGATGAGGATGGCACAGGATGGGACAGAATTCAAGTCTGCTGTTCACAGAGTTGCTGTGACTTGACCTAATGGCACAAGAAAAAAACCAAAAACACACAAAAAAAAAACCCAAAAAACCACCAATAACATTTATTTTTCCAAGCATCATATCCTTTTCGAGAGACTGATTCCTTTTGATAACGCACCCAAATTATGGTAGATGAAGTCTTATCATCCTTACTTCTAAGGAATAGTCTGTCTGAACTTCTTCACACAGATTTAGTTGTTTTCTTAGCAGTCCATGGTGCATTCAATATTCTTTTCTAGTACCAAAATTTAAAGCCATGAATTTGTCTTTACTTACTTTTTTCAAAGGAGGAACATTAGATTATGTATAGAAAATGATTAGCTTAATATGGAACACATAAAGAGTTTCAATGAATGTTTCTTTTCCTAATTTAAAAATATACATTTTATTATTTTTAAAGATTAAATCTTAATTGCTAATTCAAGTCATTTCATTGACTTTGTATAGTTATTGTTTTCCTTTTGTTAAATAAGTATGAATACACTTTGGGAACAGAAAAGAATGAACCCAAAATATTCTTCCATTATCATACTAACATTAAGATTAAAAAGTCCTAATCATATGTACAGAGAACCCTGGTAGCTCAGTGGTAAAGACTTGTATTGCCAAACAAAAGGTAAATAGTCTGAATCCAAGAACTTTTTTCAAGGAAAGAAAATGGGCAATTTCTTCCCCTGCCATTAAGGGCCTCTGAAAACC
The DNA here is from genome assembly GCF_000299155.1 of Elephantulus edwardii. Lineage (NCBI taxonomy): Eukaryota > Metazoa > Chordata > Mammalia > Macroscelidea > Macroscelididae > Elephantulus > Elephantulus edwardii. Next base: position 20,668,647 of record NW_006399775.1, on the reverse strand, counting down.
CTCTGAAGGGTCAGCTATTGTCAAATAATAATATTTGCAACATTATCATCTTCAATACAGTTATGAAACACTTAGCATCCATGATGTTGTTGTTGTTGTTGTTGTTG
>NW_006399775.1:20639875-20667635 GCF_000299155.1 Elephantulus edwardii | reverse complement strand
TTCTGACGACTGCCTCCTGGTCCAAGTATAAGTTTCGCATTAGAAACTTATACAGGTAATCGAAGACGCAAAAAACTGCACGCCATTCGTTCCGGCCCTCAGGCCTGCGGCCCTCGAGCCAAGAAAAGCCTATCTACACACCGGTTCTACAGGTTGCATCACCTTCACTTTGGAAACATTACGACTAAACTTCAGAGACATTGATCCCAACATAAGGAACTACAATCAGCTAATGTGTTTGGAATCATAGAAGCCATGTAAGCCTCATACATGTTATTAGATGGAGGGCTCGTTAAAGGGAGATAGATGTGAAGGGAGGGGGTAGAAGTGGATGGGTATCCTGGTGGATGGTGGAACAGGGAAATAAGTGGGTAAAGACGCATGTGAGAAAGGCAGGGACAACACTGACACTAAAGTTAATGCCGCATCCATGATAGTTCTATGAAATCAGTAATTTGGAGCACTTAGGTATGGTTTATAACCAACATCAGGTTAGTCAAGTGTTTTTCTCAGTAATAGTGTATAGATATAGCTATCTACGAACAAAAAAAAAAGTCCACTTCTAAATAGAAGAAAATATGCCTAACATAATACATTAATAATAATGATGATGATTATGAGGTTTTGACATCTCACATGTCACAAAGTAGATCTGTTAGCTATCGCAAACCCTTACATGTACTTTAATAAAATGAACATCACAGAGGTTAAGGACCATAGATTTTTCAATTTCCAATTGCTTAAACATTATGTGACTCATGTCTGTGATAATTTAAATGATGTAGTAGCAGCATATATAACAGAAAATGCTTAGATTTAGCATTGTCTTTTCAAATATGTACTACATGTTGTTGTTAGCTTCAATCAAGTTGCCTACAACTCATTAACAGTATGACTACATCATTCTTACAATTATCAACAAGTTCAAATCTCTTGTTAGACTTTGTCAGTCCATCTTGTAGAATGTCTTGCTCTCTCTTTTGAGCTCTAAATATTTCCTAGAGTGATGTCTTTACCCAAAGACTTGGCACTGCCCAGATATGTGACCTGAAGTTTCACGATCCTTGTCTCTAAGGAACATCCTGAATGCACTACCTCCAACACAGTCCTATTTGTTTACTTGGCAGTCCATGGGATGGGACATTTAGTACTCTTCTCCAACACCACAGATCAGTCATTACTTATTTTTCTATCTTATTTATTCATTGTTGATTGAAAATATCATGGCTTGGATCAAACACACCTTAGTTTTAAAACTGATATTTTTTGCTCATTAGTACTTTAATATGTGTGTGTGTGTGTGTGTGTGTGTGTGTGTGTTTCTTCTTGTTTTTATTGTGATTTTAATGAAAGTTTACAGAAAGGTTGAGTTTTTAATCATTCATTGTTGCACATTTTCCTTCCTCTCCCTCGTTACTTCCTCCCATTGTCCACTTAATAATGTATCTCTTATTGCAGGTTGTTGTTGTACATATAATGCTTAATCTACATTCCACATATTCCAGTTCAGTGTTCATTATCTATCCACTCTTTTCCTACCTTCACTCCTGTCCCCATGTTAGTTCTATTTCATAACATCACTGTTATACGATAAATTGTCCTCATATTACAGAGCTGCATTAATTGTTCTTTTTGTGATTGAGCATAATGTCTTCTAGATTCATTCATTTTGTGTAGTGTTTTATAAATTTATTGTCTTTTCAATGCTGCATAATATCCCATTGTGAATGTACCATATTTTTTTCTATCTACACATTTGTTGATGGGCAGTTGAGCTGCTTACAACTCTAAACTATTGTGAATAACACAGCAATAAACACAGAAGTGAATAAATCTGTTTGAGTTGTGTCTCTGGTTTCTTTACAGTATATTCCTAGTAGTGGGCTAACCAGGTCAAATGCTATTTCTATTTCCAACTTTTTGAAAAAGTGCCAGACTGCCTTCCGTAGTGAATACAGTATTTCACATCCCTCCAATAGTGAATAAGAGTTCAAATATCTCTACAATCGTTCCAGTATTTTTTGTTTGCTGCTTTGTTGAAGTTTACTATTGTTGCTAAGGTAAGATGATAGATAGATAGATGATAGTTAAATAGATAGATAGATAGCTCATAGTTGCTTTGTTGTGCATCTCTTTGATTGTTAGAGATTTTGAACATTTCTTTATGTGTTTGCTGACCATCTAAATTTCTTCTTTGGTCAAGTATTTATTCCTATTTTGTGCCAACTTTGCAATTGGGTTGATTAACTTTTTCTTGTTGAGGTGCTGGAGTATTGTAGAGATTTGAATTTTGGAAGATCCTAGTATCTATTTTCATTCTCTTATGGTTGTGGATTTTCATTATGCGTGGAAATCTCTTTATGCTGTAAAGTAAAGCTTCTAGAGATGTTCCTAGGGATTTTTCCCTTAGGAATTTTATTGTCTTTTATTTTACTTCTAGGTCTCTGAGCCACTTTGAGTTGGTTTTTGTGTGAAGTGTGAGATGTAGGTATTGTGCCAGTTTCCTACTGGTAGTATTCCAGTGTTGCCAGCACCATTTGTTAAAGAGGCTGCCGTTTCCTCTCTTAATTTAATTTCCTTGTCAAAATCCAGTTTGATCATAGGTAGATGAGCTGATATCTGAGTTCTCGATTCTATTCCATTTATCTGTGTGTTTGTTGCTGTACCAGTACCATATATCTTGACTTTTATGACTTTGTAGTAGAATTTGAAATCAGGGAGTGAGATTCCTTTACCTTGTTTCTCTTTTTCATGAGGGCTTTGCTTATTTGGGGTCTCTTTCCATTCCAAAAAAAATGCATATTGCCTTCTCACCTCACTGAAGAATGAAATTGGCATCTATATTGGGATTGCGTTGAACTTGTAGATTGCTTTTGGTAGAATTGTAATTTTCATGATATTGAGTCTTCCTATCCATGATCATTGTATATTCCTCCATTTCTCTAGGTCTCTTTTTGTTTGTTCTAGTAATACTTTGTAATTTTCTTTGTATAGATTTTTTTTTTAAATTTAGGTTGTTTATTTTTCATTTCAATGAACATCTACAGAGATTTTGGGATTCCATTCATTCATTGTTGCACCCTTCTCCCCGCACAACCCCCCCCCATTTGCTCCTCTCCTTGAAAAGCAAAAGAAAAACTCCCTCATTGGTACACAATCCTCCCCCCGCACCTCCCCAAACCCCACCCCCTACCCCCAAATATAATCCACTCTACAACCCTCATTCCGTACTCCTACGATAAAAATAATGCCCTAAAATATAACACTTTTAGACTATTCTCTCCCCCATAGACTTCAATGCCATAAACATATTTCATCCAGTTTTTCTCAGTCTTACCCCCACCCCAATGCCATATCTCTATTTACATGTGTTTCTAAGTATTTTATCTTATTAGCTATTGTAATTGATACTGTTTTTCTTAGCTCCCTTCCTATGATCTTTTTTGCTACTGTAAAGAAGTCTATAGTATTCTACCACATTTGCTGAATTTGTCTACAATGCCCAATAGTTTTCTTACTGAATCTTTAGGAATCCTTGGTGGTAACAAACTGCACACAATCCCAAAAGCAAGCAGTTTAGATACATTTTTCTGTGGGAGAAGAATGAACAATTGCATCCTTTTTGATTAACTGCCTCTGAAAACTCACTAGAGGGTCAGCTTTGGACCAGTTCCAACTTGATTGTACACAGCAACAACAAAAGTAAGCTATCATATTGTCTGCATATAGAGGTAGTTTTACTTCCTGTATGTCAACTTGGATGTCTCTTACTTCCTCCTCTTGCCTCGTTGTTCTTGTAAAGGTTTCCAATATAATATTGAATAGGTGTGGTGATAGTAGGCATTCTTGCCTAATTCCTGCTTTTAAGGGGAATACCTTTAATCTCTCTCCACTGAGAATGATGTTGACCCTTGGTTTTGTGTGTTTATTTTTCATTATGTTGAGGAAATTCCCTTTTATTCTTATTTTATTGAGTGTTTTAATCAAGAAGGGTGTTGGATTGTCAAAGGCCTTTTCTAAATCAATTGATAAGGTCAGGTGGTTCTTGTTTTTCCTTTGTTAATGTGATGGATTACATTGATTGTTGTTTTTCTTATGTCAACCATCTTTGTTGAGGATTTTTACAACTTAGTTCATAGGTTATATTGGTATCTAGTTTTCTATTTTGGTGGTGTCTTTATCTGACTTTGCTGTCAAGCGATTTATTTTTATTTTATTTTATTTTTTTTGTAGAATGAGTCTTCGAGTAGTCCATCTTTCTTTTATTTTCTGAAATACTTTATGTTAAATTGGTGACAGCTCTTCTCTGAATGCTTGGTAAAGTTCACTAGCAAGATCATGTGGTCCAGAGCTTTTTTGTTGTTGCTGGAAGTTTTTATGAGCTGTTCAATTTCTTTTGTTGTGGTAAGTCTGCTCTTTTGTGATAGGTTGGTTTGAGTGAGTTGTGAGTTTCTAAGTATTAGTCTACTTCCTCTAGATTTTCATATTGTTTTGAGTATTGTTTGTCTTAAAATTCAATAATAAACCTTTTACTTCTGTTGTGACATTGCCCCTTTGATTTTTTATTCGGATTATTTATGACTTTTTCTTTGTTAGCTTTGTTAGTAATCTGTCAATTTTATTGACCTTTTCAAGAACCAACATTTGATCTTGTTCATAGTTTAAATGGTTTTTCTGTTTTTATTTTATTTATTTCTGGTCTAGTCTTTAGTATGTCCTTTCTTTTATAGGTTGTCGCGTTTTCTTGCTCTTCTTTTCTATTTGTTTGAGATATTAAGTTAAATAATCAATTTTCATTCTTTCTCCCCTTTTGATAGATTTGCTTAGTTCTGTGAATTGAACATTAAGTTCTGCTTTGGCTGTTTCCTAGAGGTTTTGTTAAGTTATATTTTCATTCTCATTTATTTCAAGAAATTTTTAATTTTTCTATTACCTATTCATGTTTAAGCAAGGTGTTGTTCAACTTCCAGGTATATGGGTTTTTCTCATTTATATTCTAGTTGATGTCAAATTTTGTAGCATTGTGGTCTGCAAAATTGCTTTGCATTTGTATTTTTGATGTTTTTAATCTATTGAGGCTTGCTTTGTGACCTAAATTACTATCTGTGTAGTGTATGTTCCATAGGTGTTGGAAAGAATCTATGCTGCGGCTTTTTTTAGTGTGCATTAGTCTGTCTCTATGAAGTTGAGTTGGTTAATTATTTAATTCTTCAGCATCTTTCTGAGTGTATTCCTGGTCATTCTAACTTTCATTGAGAATAGTTTATTGAAGTCTTCTATTGCTAACATAATGTAGTCTATTTCTTTTTTTCTGTTCTGTTAATGTTTGCTTTGTGTATTTTGCTGTTCTATCATTTGGTGCATATGATGTGTACTCTTGTTCTATTAATCATTTAAGCATTATATTGCATCCTTCCTTGTCCTTTGTGATGGTTTTTACCCTGAAGTCTATTTTAGCAGAAATTAATATTGCTATTCTTGCTTTTTTTATGGTGGCTGTTTGCTTGATATAATTTTCCACCCTTTTATTTTTAGACAATCTTTACTTTTCAAGTGTCTCACCTCTAGATAGTCTATAGATGGATTTTGGTTTTTTTATCCAATCTGCCACTCTTTTCCTCTTCACTAAAGCATTTAAACTATTCATATTCAATTTCATTATTGAGAGACAGTTTTTTAAAAATTTATTAAAAATAAATTTTTTATTTTGTACTGGTTTACTTACAAAGTTCATAAGCATTGTTTTCCACACTGGATCTTTCCCCTTCCCTTTACCCGCCCCTCTCTCCACCCATCAAGTTGTGCAAACCTGTGGTTAACCAGGCCCATCCTCACCCCTCTTCTCTTCCCTCCCCACTTGGATCCTCATACATGTTCCACAATAATGGTCTTATACAGTATTTGTCCATGTGGGACTGAGTTAGTTCACTTAGCGTAATGCTCTCCCGTTCCTCCCAAGTTAGGTAGTAATTTGCAAAATCATTGCTCCTATGTGCTGCGTAGTATTCCATTGTGTGAATATACCATTTCTCAATCCATTTGGTTGTGTTTGGACATTTGAGCTGTTTCCCTGTACTTGTGTTAGTGAATAACACTTGCTATGAATATCAGCATACAAGTAAGAGTCAGTGTGCTATTATTATAGTTTTGTGATTTTTTTTGCGTGTGTTGTTGCTGCTTACTTTCATTACTTTTCTGTGGTATCTCTTTGAGAAAGACTTCCTTCACTTTTGCCTGCAATATTGGTTTTGTTTTTACAGACTCCATTAGTTTCTGCTTTTCTATAATTGTTTTTATTTTCCATCATATTTGACGGACAGTTTTAGTGGATACAGTATTTTTTTTAATTTTTAAAATTTCTTTTATTTCATTATTTTTTTGTGTGTACCATCAAATCAGACCTGACTGGTACAGGAGGAGATTGTTTCTACTTCTCCAGAAGAGCATCTGGTGGATTTGAACCATGTATCTCTGAGATTGCAGTTGCAGCTTCTTGCCACTAGGCCACCAGAGCTCACCTAGTATTTTTGGCTCATAGTTGTGGTTTTTTAGTGCTTGATATATGTCACTCTGCTGTTTTCTTGCTCGGATGTTTTCTGCCAAGAATTTGGCACTTAATCTTATTATTACTCTTTATTTTTCCCTAGCTGCTTTCAGAATTCTCTCATTATCTTTGACTCTGGCAAATTTAACTATGATTTACCATGGTATTTTTCTTTTGGGGTCTATTTTATATGGGATTCATTCAGTTTCTTTGCTATATACTCTCTCATTCTTCATGATACATGGAAAATTTCCTTCTGTTGAATCTTCTACAACTTTTTAGTGCCTTTATACTTTATGCCCCATTGTTCTTGTACTTTTTTAATTTTCTTCCTTTTGATTCCACTTTTTGCTCTAGCAAATCAGTGCTGAGAGCTCTCTCTTCTATTTCACTGATTCTGTGTTCCATCTCTTCATTTCTGCTCACCTGTCCCTCCAACAGGTTGACAATTCCTGAGATGCTGTTTCTAGTATTCTGGATTGCAGTTTTTTGTTTTTCCAGGGCTTGCATTGTGTAATTTGTTTTATGTGCATTGACAGGTTGATTGGTTGATTTATTAGTGTGTGGAGTTTTTTCTTTCCTTAATTCCTTTTGGATTTTGCTTATAGAATCCTGAAATTTATTGAGTTTTCTTTTACCCATCAAAATTATTAGAACATCGTTCTTTTGAATTGTGTGGCAGAAAGTTTAATCTGACTTTCTTGCTTCAGGAAATCCATTGAAACTGTTTTGGGCACTTTTGGAGAATGAAGTTGTTAAAATTTACGGTTTGCTTGGCTCCACAATCAATACTCTTGGCATCAGCAATCAGGAAATCAAAAGATGAATTGCACTGGGAAAATCTACTGTCAGAGACTTTTCCACAATACTGAGAAGCAATGATGTTAGTCTAGAGTCTAAGGTGCACCTGATCCAGGCCATAGTCTGCAATTACTCGTGATGCTTCAGAGATCTAGACAAGGACTAAGAATAACAGAAGAATTGATGTGTTTGAGTCGTGATGCTAGAGAAGAGTCTTGAACATGTCATGGACTGCCAAGAAAACAAGTAGGTCTGTCAGAGAGGGTGAAACCAAATTTCTACTTGGAGGCTAGGATTTTGAAACTCCATCTCACATATTTTGGTCATATAGCCAATAGGGACTTATCCTTGGAGAGCTTTGTCATGCTTGGAAATGTAGAGGAACAGTGCAAAAGAGAAAGACCCCAGGGACTCCTGATATTAATACTGTTAACAAGCACTCTATAAAAACCTTTTCTTTGAGGAGATCTATTGACCAAGTAAGAAAAAAGTATGTCCTAGAGCCTGGTGCTCATCTTCTGATTTTATTTTTTTTCAAATGTCATTTCTTTCATCTTAGCCTTTTTAATTAACATTTACAGAAATGACAACTCCACCAGTTCATGCCAAGTTTCTTGAACCAGTAGCTGATATACTGGAGCATTAACCTGAGTCATGAGTGAGAAAAAGTTGAAATAGATAAAATAGGATGCATTAGTGGGTAGAACCTCTATGTATGCACTTACCAAGATCAATTTTCCACTTAGAGGGCTTTTGCCCCTTTGCTCTAACTACTAACCAATCTATACTTCCTAATGGATTAAAGTAGAAAGGTCAGGTATCATAAAATCATCCATTTCCCACTCATTAATATTCAAGTGGGGCCCTGTTGATGAACATGCTCCAGGCCTCATAACAATGATGACCCATTTATAAACAGGTTATAAGAAGCCCAGCTGCCCACAAGGTATTATACTTCCCCCTCCCTTTCTTGTAGTGGTAAACAACATGCTAATGAATAAATGAAGGCATGAAAAAGTAAATTACAACATGGTACTTTACAAGCAACAAGAAAAATGGGAGCTGGAGACAGGACATTTTCTAGGGTAATGCTAGTTGGACACGCTCTACAGGAACTACCCATATAAAGCACTGCTGTAGGATTTATTCAGTCAGTTTAACTGAACATTTACTATATCTGAAACTCTATTATTGGGATATAATCGGAGAAAATATATTAATATATTAAGAATCATACACCTAATTAAAAGATGAGCCGAGATTCATATTCTCAAAGGTTGTCCTTTATTAAGACATGGGAAGTATAAGACTTAAGACTGTTTGTTGTCGTTGTTGTTGTTATGTGTCGAGTCACCTGCGACTCATTGTGACCCAAAGTACAACAGCCCTAAACCCTACTCTATCACTTGCAAATCTTATTGTCTCTGACAAACCTATCCTCATTACCCCAGTGACTGAATCAATTCATCTCGTCAAGGGTCTTCCTCTCTGGCACTGTCCCTCCACCCTCCCAAGCATGACGTCCTTCTTCAAGAACTGATCTCACCTTGCAACAAACCCAAATTATGTCAGATGAAGGTTCAGAATCCTTGCCTCTAAGGAGCAGCCTGGATTCACCCTCTCCAGAATAAACTTATTTGTTTTCCTAGCAGTCCATGGTATATTCAACATTCTTGTCCAGGAACACAGCTCAAAGACATCAACTCTTCTTCTATCATCTCTAGTCATTGTCCAGCTCTCTGATGCATAGCAAGTAATTGCAAAGACCATGTCCCTAATCAGGCACACCTCAGTCTCCAGACGGACATCGTTGCTCTTCAGTACTTTAGAGAGGTCTCTTCAGCAGACTTTCCCAATGCAGTGCATCTTTTTTAACTTCCTGGCTGCTAGTACCAAGAGTGTTGATTGTAGAGCCAAGTAAACTGAAGTTGTCAACAATCTCAATCTCTTCATCATCTATCATGATGCTGCCAATAGGACTGGTGGTGAGAATCTTTGTTTTCTTGATGTTGAGCTTCAATCCATATTGAAAGCTGCAGTCCTTGACCTTCTATAGCAAGTGCTTAAGGTCCTTCTCAGTTTCAGAAAGCAGGGTTGTGTCATTTGCATAATGCAGATTTTTGATTAGTCTACCTCCAATCCTGATGCCACACTTCTCCTCATAGAGTACAGCCTTCCAGATAATCTTTTCCCCATATAGATTGAAAAGATATGGAAAAAGGACACATCCTTGACACACACTCTTCCCAGTTTTGAACCTTGCAGTGTTTCCTTGCTCTGTTCTGATGACTGCCTCCTTGTCCAATTATAGGTTTTGTACAAGCATAATCAAGTGTTCTTGAATGGATTCCCATTCTTCTCAGAGTCAGCCACAGTTTGTTATGATCCACACAGTCAAAAGCCTTTGCGTAGTCAATGAAGCACAGATTTCCTCTGGTATTCCCTACAAACAGAACAAGGACAGACATACCTCTTGTACTTTCTGTTTTCAGCCAACATCCATCTGACATTAGCTATAGTAACCCTAGTATCACGGCCTCTTCTAAATCCAGCCTGAACTTCAGGCAGTTCTCTTGATGTGTTGTTCCAGTCATGTTTGGATAATCTACTCTCTGTCAGAGTGTGGAAATTATCAAACAGTATCATTGATATCACATGCAAGCAAGATTGTGCTGTAGATTTTCCAAACATGACTTACCAAGTTGTGCCAAGAAATCTGGAGGACAACTACCTGGCCGACTGACTGGAATGGAAGCAAATATAGATTTCTTCCAGTCAGTCGGCCAGGTAGTTGTCCTCCAGATTTCTTGGCACAACTTGGTGAGCACATCCGGGGCAGTGTCCGTTTGTTGAAATGTGTCAATCGGTATGGCATCAATTCCTGGGGCCTTGTTTTTCTAATTCTTTCAGAGCAACTTGAAGACTTAAGGGGAAAATTGGATAAATCATGTATATTGCATTGAAGCAGATGAGGGAGAGAACAGTTGAAAAGCAACATATGATTGGGTATTACGGTTATGACAAGAGCCCAGAATGAAGGTTGCATAGTGGAGTGTACTCAGGGCGGGGTGGGGGGGATTGTATACCAATGAAGGAATTTTACTTTCCAAATTGAAGAGTGAATTGTTGGGTGAGGGGTGGACAGGGAGAAAAATATAACAATGAATGAATGAAAACACAAAAATCTCTGTCAATATTCATTAAAATTAATAAAATATTTTTTAAAAGTCTGAACACTCATAAAAAGCAGATTTTTATATCAATGATGAATAAGGAAAGATCTGAAAGATTTGAGATGACTACAAGGATTCTGGGCCTTTGTCTGACATACTTTGGACATGTTGTAAGGAGAGACAGGTCCTTGGAGAGGGACATCATGCTTGGTAGGGTGGAGGGACAGCGCAGGAGGGGAAGACCCTCTATGAGGTGGATTGATTCAGTGACTGGGGTAATTGGGATGGGTATGTCAGAGGCAGTGCGGTTGGCACAGGATAGAGCAGAGTTTAGGGCTGTTGTACATAGGGTTGCTATGAGTCGCAATCGACTCGATGGCACATAACAACAACAAACAACATACCTCATAGTGACCCTATGAACAAAAGGTGTAAACTTTTACCCGATCATAACCCTTCCTTATAACTTCCAATACAATTGAGCTCATTATTACTGTCACTGTGGCAATTCTTCTTTTGGGGAGTCTTCCTCTCTTTATCTGACTCTTTCTACCTTTTCTAGTATAATTACTTTTTCTAATAACTGGCCATTCCTGACAACATGCCCAGAGTTATGAGATGAAGTTTCACCATCCTTGCCTCTAAAGAACACACTGGTTGTATTTCATCAAGACAGAGTTGTTTGGTTTTTTTGGTGTGCATGGAATATTCACCAATTTTTAACAACACCAGAATTCAAGAGCATCAGTTCTTCTTTTGTCATCCTTCTTAATTGTCCAACTTGCAGATGCACAGGGCTTCTATCAGAAACACCATCATTTTTTATCTGACATTGTTACTGTTTAGTACTTTGGAGAGGTTCTTGACAGCATATTTTCCCATGGCATCATGTCTTTTAATATCTTGACTGCTGCTGTCATGGGTATTAACTGTGTATTTAAGGAAAATGAAATTGTTGACAACTTCAGTCTTTCTCCCATCTATCCTGATATTCCTTGTTGGTCATTTATCCTACCTTTATAAACCTAAGTTATATTTTTATGCCTCAAATATTTAGAAAATAATTAATAATAATAAATGTAGTGACATTTAAATTGGTGTTTAAATTGGGGAAAATTAAGAAAGAAATATGAAAATTGAAACCATATCTTTTCAACTACACTATCCATGTGAAAGATGGACAATGAATAAGAACAATAGAAGAATCAACGTCTTTGAGTTGTAGTGTCGTAAGATCATCAAGTCTGTCTTGGAACATGTGCAACCAGGGTGCTCCTTTGAGTCAAGGATGGTGAAACTTCATCTCCCATGCCTTGAACGGATTGCCAGGAGGAGACAGTCCCTGGAAAAAGGTATCAGACTGGGAAAAGTTGAAGGGCAGAAAAAGTAAGGACAAACCTTAGTAAGATGGATTGACAGTGACAATGAGCTTGAGTAAATCAGAGATGGTAAGGATGGAGCAGGCTAGGGCAAGTGCAGATGTGCGGTTCACAGGATGACTATGTGTAATTCCTGACTTGAAGGCACCTGGCAAAAGCCATGAAATAAAAATAGGAGGATAATAGTTTCTTTATCCTCAAACTGGGGAGAAATAGTAAGGGACAAATTGTTGTAAAGCTGAAAGCCTGACCTATAGCAAGGTAACTTCCCCCGCTGTTTTTGTTAATATTTTTCTTTGGAATCAGAACTGCTTTTGAATGTCAAATGTGTCATTTACTTATGACTTAATAAGGATCCAAGAAGGGTGGGAGAGGGTGGAAGCAGAACGATGAGAATGTGCAGGGGGAGGGGGATTAATCATGGGGTTGTACAATTTGATGGGTGAAGGGGGTGAGGGAAATTGGAAGATCTGTTCTCTAAAACAATGTTTTCAAATTTTGTCAATAAACTAGTGTAAAATTTACAAAAAAAAATAAATAAATATTAGGAAACTGAAGAAAAGAAAATATAGAGCCTTAGAGAAGCTTAGATTTTCTCATCTATAAAATAGGAAGCAAACACAAATATATCTTCTTGTTGTTGTTGTGTACCATTGAGTTGGGACTGACCATAGGTGACCTTCTGGTGGGTTTTCAGAGGAAGTTAATCACACAGGAGTAGATTGTCCATCCTTCTCCTGTGGAGCAGCTGGTGGGTTCAAACTGCATGCCTTCAGGATTGCACTGCAGAATCTTACCACGAGGCCACCAGTGCTCCCTAAATATATCTTATTTATTTTTTAAAAGGTATTTCTAAACATGCATATAGCCAGTATCACTATATGAGTGCCTAAAATATTTTGGATATCCAAGTGGTGGTTGTTCCTGTTATAACAACAGAAAAAGGAAATTATAGCTTTAAATAAAACTGGTAAGAGCTGATTTGACCTTCTGAGAAGAGTGACAGCATGAGTCATGTCAGTGGGGACATGAATCTCAAAGCTATTTAGTTTGTTTGATTTTGTTTGTTTGTTTTAGTTTGGTTTTTGTTATTTAGTTTATTTGACAAAAATGTTTGGGAATAAAATAAGAAGTCAGTCTCATGAGTTGCTGAAAGGTAACTCAGGTCTCAGGTGTGGATGGACATTTCCGGTAACAGAAGTAGAATTTATTTTTTATACACCAAGAAAGAAATGTAATAGAAATTTTCTATTTCAATGCAACATAACACAAACATTCAAAAATTGAAACCAACAGCCAGGGATATGCACATCTGGATATTCATAAACATCTGGATGACTTTTTTTTAATACTTCCCCAACATTTGAGATCAATATCAGAAAATAGGAAGTAGAATAATAACTTCAGGGAAGCTATCAGATTGATGTCTATAAATGGAGATTGGAAAGGTAACACCCAAGGTCTCTTGTGTGACCCAAGAATAAAGAGAAGTAAATTGCCTGTGAGCCAATACAGAAAGTAAGTGTGGCTGTATGCGTCATTTTAGTCCCCCTAAATGTTGTCAGGAAACCTATGAGACATCAGAACCAGGAGGAGGGAATGACTGGCATCTAAATGATGAGTTCTTGGAGCCATGTGTCACAGGCACCCCACCAGGGATAATTAATTTCTGAATCTAGTGATAGCTCATGTCTGGGATATAAGTGAATAAGCAACAGTTTATTCATTTTATCTACTATCCAGGACTGACTGTATGAGGTATTATCTGGAATTCAAAATCAGTTATTGGTGACACAGGCATTCCTGATAAATGTCATAGAGTCATCTGGATTTATATGTGAACCTTTTTAAACTTCGCCTGGCAGTGGGGAAATAAACCGAGAACAACCAAGCGGAGAACAACCGAGCTGAGGACGGACAGGGAAAGACTTTAATCGCTATCTTAAGCAAGAAGCCTATAGGAGGAATTCTTGAAGGCGTGAAGTTTTTTCCCAGGTTTCTTTGGTGTTTTTGGTTGGTTTTCTTAATGCTCTATATGAATCCTTTAAAGCTTCTAATTTTAAATTACCAAAAGCCCCACCACTCCTTTTTGCCTTTTACCACTACCTTTGCACATTTATCTTAATGTCACCAGGCCACTCCACATATTTGAATTTATATTAACTAAGATTCCCTTCTTTATTTGGAATATAATGAATTTTAATCACAAAGAATTTAATGTTATCACCTATTACAGATCTGTTCTATACCCTGGATGCCTTGTTATCCTTCTAATTCAAATATTTATTGTAAGGGAGCTCTGGTGGCCTACTGGCAAGAAGCTGTGCTTCAATCCCAAAGGTGTATGGTTTGAATCCACAGGATGCTTCACTAGAAAAGGAGAGGCAATCTCCTCTTGTGCCTGTCAGATATGATTTGATGGTACACAACGCAGAAAAAAAGTATTTATTATACACCTATTCTATGTCAGAACAAATTTTAAGTTCAAATTATCCAAACTACATTGCAATTGTGATTTTTTTTGCACCTTGCTTAACGGGGTATAGTGTCTGTTGGTGATATCTTTGACACACATCAACTCTACATAACCTGCTGACATCTACTGCAATTGTACTTCTTTAAACCCTCATCACAAGAGATAAGTCATATGTCACAACTGAAAATACACAGTACTCAAGACATTAGTCTTCTCAAGATTTCATTCAGATGCCAGTTGTAAATTTAGGAATCATAGTATATTCACTTCTGAGCTATTATTTATAAATTTGAGAGTTCCTACTGATAATGTCAGGAAGGTCAGCCAAAAGACTGAGATGTCCAAGTATCACTCAATTTCTGTCTCTCTGGCTATAAATTTGAGGATTCCTATTGCCACTATAGCTTTAATAATACTATAGAATAACTCATAAAGCTCACGGAAGTATTACACTTCTGAGTTGATACTTCTTATTGTTACATGCTGTCAAGTGACTGATTGCAACCCTACATAAAACAGCTTTGAACACTGCTCTACCTTGAACCAACTTGGTTGTCTCTGACACACCTACCCCCTTCTACCCTAGTCACTGAGTCAATCCATCTCCTTGAGGATCTTCCTTTCTTTTTTCCCTCTTTTTAAATTGAGAGTTTAATGAAAGTTTATAAAGAACTTAGATTTCCATTCATTCGTTTTTGAACATTTTCCTACTTGCCCCTCTTCCCCCTTCCCCCATTAGCTTTTTTAATTTGGAAAAAAAAAAGTTCTTTCATTGTTATACAGTTCTTCCGCATCCCCCCACTACTTTACTATGCAGCTCATTTTCTGAACTTTTGTCATGCCAATAATACCTAATCATAGATTCATTTTAAACAGTTCTCTCCCTCATCTGTTTCAATATTATGTATATTATTTATCCCCTTTTTTCTTAGTTCCCCCAACCTGTCAGTCCAGTTTTATAACAGTGGCATTGTGCAGTATTTATCTTTTTGTGACTGAGGTATTTCACTCAACATAATATCCTCCATGGTCACCCATTTTGTATAACATTTTTTGAGTTCTTTGTTTCTCAGTGCTGCATAATATTCTATCGTGTGAATATACCACAACTTCTCTACATATTTGTTTGTTGATGGGCACTTGGGTTGTTTCCAATTCTTTGCTATTATGAACAAAATATCAGTAAACATGGGTGTGCATATATCTGCTTGAGTGACAGTTTTTAGGGTATCTTCTCAATAGTGAAATCTCTGGGTGAAATGGTATTTCTATTTCCAATATTTTGAAAAAGCACTATACTGTCTTTCCTAGTGGTTCACCATTTTACACTCCTACCATCAGTGAATAAGGCTTTGAGTCTCTCCACAATCTCACCAATATTTGTTGCTTACTGCTCTGTTAAATTTTGCTATTCCTCCTGGGGTGAGATGATATCTCATAGTAGTTTTAATTTGCATCTCTCTTAGAGCTAAGGATTTTGAATATTTCTTCATGTGTTTGTTCGCCATCTGAATGTTTTCTTTGGTGAAGTATCTGTACATATCCTGTGTACATTTTGTTATTGGGTTGTCTTGTTGCAGTGCGTGAGTATTCTGTAGATTCCAGATATAAGTCCCTTTTCAAATATATCATTACCAAATATTTTCCCCCCAGTCTGTGGTTTCCCTTTTCACCCTGTTGCAGAAGTTTTTTGGATGTGCATAGGGATTTGATTCTTAGGAAATCTCATTTATCTATTTTATCCTCTCCTTACTGTGGGTTTTTCAGGATGCTGGGAAAACTGTTCATTTAGTGGATTAGTACTACTAGGATACTTCCACGCTTTTCTCTAATAAAGTTTATAGTCCTCGGTTTTAGTCCTAGGTTCTTGATCTACTTTTTTGCGTATATATTGTGAGGTGTGGGTGTTGTTTGAGTTTTCTGCACATGGTTTTCCAATTTTGCCAACACCTTTTGTTAAAAAGGCTGTCGTTTCCTCACTTAACTAATTTTATCTCCTTGTCAAAAATCAGCTGACCATAGGTAGGCTGATAATCTGGGTTCTCAATTGTATTCCATTGATCCATGTGTCTGTCATTATACCAGTACCATGCTGTTTTGACTACAGCAGCAGTGTAGCAGGATTTGAAATCAGGGAGTAAGATGTCTCCTACCTTGTTTCTCTTTTTAAGGAATGTTTTGCTTATTTAGGGTCTCTTTCCATTACAAATTAAATTGGAGAAGGTCTTTTTCATCTCATTGAAGAATGAAATTGGTATTTGTATTGGGATTGCATTGAACATGTAGATTGCCTTTGGTAGGATTGTCATTTTCACAATATTGAGTTTTATCCATGAGCAAGGTATATTCTTCCATATCTCCAGGTCTCTTTGTTTCTTGTAATAATGCTTTGCAATTTTTTTAACAGATCTTATATGCTTCTGGTTAAATTTATTCTCAAGTATTTAATCTTGTAATTAGCTATTGCGATGGATATAATTTTTCTTAGCTCCAGTTCTGTATTCTCTTTGTCACTATAGAGAAACCCAATTGATTTTTGTATGTTAATCTTGTATCCTGCCAATTTGTTGAATTGGTCAACTATATCCAGTAGTTTTCTTGCTGAATCTTTAGGGTTTTCTAAGTATACTATCATAACATCTGCATATAGAGATCATTTTACATCCTTTTTGCCAATTTGGATACATTTTATTTCCTTCTCTCTTCTTATTACTACTGCTAAGACTTCTAATATAATATTGAATAGGAGAGGTGATGGTGGACATCCTCGCCTAGTTCCTATTCTCAAGGGGAATGCCTTTAACCTCTCTCCACTGAGAACAACATTGGCTCCCGTGTTTTTGAATATATATTTACTATGTTGAGGAAATTCCCTTGTATTCCTATTTTGTTGAGTGTTTTAGTCAGGAAAAGTTTTAGGATTTTGTCAAAGGCCTCTTCTACATCAACTGAGAGGATCATGTGGTTTTGGTTTTTTGCTTTTTCAATGTGATGAATTACATTGATTGTTTTTCTTGTGTTGAACCATCCTTACTTATCTGTTATGAATCCCACTTGGTCATAGTGATTTTTTTTAATGTAACAGTGGATTTTATTAGCCAGGATTTAATTCAGGATTTGTGTATCTATGTTCCTGGGAGATATTGGTATATAGTTTTCTATTTGGGTGGTGTCTTTACCTAGTTATTGTATCAAGGATATGTTTGCTTCATAGAATGAACCTGGGAGAATTCCATTTTTTTTAATATATTTTTTCTGAAAGAGTTTATGTAGAATTGGTGATAGTTCTTCTCTGAATGTTTGATAAAATTCACTTGTAAAACCACCTGGTCCAGGGCTTTTTTTGTCTGGAAGTTGTTTTATTACCTTTTCAATGTCTTCTTTTGTAATGGGTCGGTTAAGGTGTAGAATTTTGCTTTGTGTCAGTTTAGTTTGTTGTGATTTTCAAAGTATTTATCCATTTTCTCTAGGTTTTCATATTTGTTTGAGTATAGTTTTTCATAATATTCTATTGTTAACCTTTTATTTTTTTTTAAGTTGGTTCCATTGTGACAATGCCTGTTTCTTCTTTTATTTGGATTATGTGCTTCTTTTCCTTCTTTTCTTTTGTTAATTTTGCTAGTGGTGGTCAACTTTATTGACCTTTTCAAAGAACCAACTCCTGGTTTTGTTGATGGTTTCAATTGTTTTTATGTTTTCGCATTCATTTTTTCTGCCCAGATTTTTATAATTTCAGGTTTTTTTGAAGGTTATTGGGTTTTCTTGCTGGGTGGGATTATTTGTTGTTGTTTTTTCCACTTGTTGGTGATGTTGGGTTAGAGAATGAATGGTAATTTTTTTCCTGTCTTTTAATGTGTTTGTTTAATAATATAAATTGCTCTCTAATTACCATTTTGGCTGTTTCCCAGAGGTTTCGGTAAGTTGTGTTTTCATTGTCATTTGTTTCAAGAAACTTCTTAATTTCATTTTTCATTTCTTCTAGTATGCACTCATTTTCAAACAAAGTGTTTTTTTGGCTTAGCTTCCAAATGTATGTGTTTTACTTCTTTAGCCTCTTGTTATTAATTTCTAATTTGTAGCAATGTGGTCTGAGAAGATGCTTTGTATTATTTTTATGCTTTTCAATTTATCGATGCTTGCTTTGTGACCTAAAATGTCATCTATTCTGGAGAACATTCCATGCACATTGGGGAAGGAGATATATTTTGCTTTTTTTTTCTTGTGCATTAGCCTATAAATATCTATGAAATCAAGTTGTTTTATTGTATGGTTTAATTACTCTGCATCTTTGTTGAGTTTCTTTCTGGAAGTTGTATCCTTTGTTGAAACTGTTGTATTGAAGTCTCCAACTTCAATAGTGTATAGTAGTGTTGTCTATTTCCTTTTTCAGTTTTGTTAATATTTGTTTTACATATTTTGCAGGTCTTTTATTTGGTGCATAGATATTTAATATTGTTATGTCTTCTTGTTCTATTGACCCGACCCCTTATCCATTATGAAATTATTTTCCTTGTCCTTTATGATGTTTTTTTGCACTAAAATCTAATTTATCAGGAATTAATATCGACATACTTGCTTTTTACTAGTTGCATTTGCTTAGTATATTTTTCCCCACTCTTTATCTTCATTTTTCAGGTATGTCACTTGC
This sequence comes from Elephantulus edwardii, assembly GCF_000299155.1. Lineage (NCBI taxonomy): Eukaryota > Metazoa > Chordata > Mammalia > Macroscelidea > Macroscelididae > Elephantulus > Elephantulus edwardii. Next base: position 20,648,614 of record NW_006399775.1, on the reverse strand, counting down.
ATACAATATGGATTTGAGGGTTTTTTTTATCTAATCTGATACCATTTTTCTCTTCAGTGGTGCATCTAAACCATTTACATTCAGTGTGATTACTGAGAGGCAATGTTTTGTTGCTATCATTTTGTTGAGTTCTTTTTGGTGTTGCTGCTAGTTACTTTGGTCCATCCTACTTTGTGTGGCACCTCTGTAAGAAGGATGTCTCTCACTCTTTACTGTAATGCTGGTCTTGTTTTTACAAACTCCCTTAGGTTCTGTATTTCTGGGAATATCTTTATCTCTCCTTCATCTCTTATAGACAATTTTTCTGGGTACAATGTTCTGGGTTGACAATTGAGTTCTTTGAGTCTTAAATATGTGTTTTTCCATTGTCATCTTGCTCCTATGGTTTCTGTTGAGAAATTGGCATGTAATCTTATTTGCTCCCCTTTATAGTTTATTCTTTGCTTCTCCCTTGATGCTTTTAGAATTCTCTCCTTATCTTTGGTTCTATCAAATTTGACTAGGATATGTCTTGCTGTTTTTCTTTTGAAGTCTAGTCTATGTGGTGTTCTCTAAGATTCTTGACTATATATTCTCTCATTCTTCATTATGCCTGGAAAGTTTTCCTCTAATAATTCTTCCACAACTTTTTCAGTGCCTGTAGTTGCTTCTTCATGTTCCAGGATTCTGATTATGCACATGTTATTTCTCTTGATTATATCCCACTTTATTCTTAGGTTTTCTTCTTTTCCCCTAATTTTTTATTCTGCCCTTTGTTCTCACATATCAGTGGTGACAATTCTATCTTCTATTTCACTGGTTCTGTGTTCCATCTCTTCAACTCTATTCATATGTCCCTCCATCACGTTGACACCATCTGAAACATTGGTCCTAATATTTTGTATTGTGGTTTCTTGTCTTTCCACAGCCTCTAATGTCTTGATTATTTTATCTGCATTGTTTTGGATTGTTGTGGTTTTTTTTTAAGCTCTTCCTGGTTTTTGCTTGCAGTTTTCTACAATTCTTCAAGTTTGTCTTTCACCAGTTGAAAATATTCAGTCATTAATCTTTTAAATTCTGTGTCAGAAAGTTTCATCAGACTTTCTGGCTTCAGGAAATCCATTGATACTATGCAACTTTTTTGGAGTGACATCTTGCTTTGGGTTTGTGTAGTAGTTGTGGTAGCCTAGTTCATAGGTGACATTGCTGTGGTAGAGTTTTTCATGTCTGAGGTGATAGCAGGTACCTGATCTGAAGTCACCACTCCAGAAGAGGGTGGGGCTGTTGCCCTGCCTGGGTTTCTCTCTGACTCCTGATCCAAGGAAAGACATGCTTTAGTTCAATTGAGAAAAAGCTTGTGGATACAGCCTCCTCTGTCAGACAGCAGCCACAACTAGCATAGCCCAAGGTTCTCTGGGCTAAAGGCCAGATGTGAAGGTAAGCAATGTAGAACATGGAGACCTGATCAGAAAACCAAGAAGCCTTGGTTTTTCCTTCAAGAACAAGCTCTAGGTTCCTTGCTCCCCTTTGATTGAGCTTAAGTTGTCCTATGTGATCCAGCCAAATAGCAGTGACCCCCACAGAGTACCTCACTCAAGTTCCAGTGACATTCACCGGTGTGTTGATCCCAGGCACGTGTGTCAGAAGCTCCCCAGTGCATTTTTCACATCAGAAGCATGCACCATGTCAGCATCTTCTAAACCCAGCCTGAAAATTTGGCAGTTCTCTGTTGATGTGCTGTTTCAGTTTCAGGCTTTGTATAATTTTCAGCAGGATCTTGTTTGCATGTCATGTTAATGTTATTGTTCAACAATTTTCACACTGTTAGGTCATTTTTTTAATGGGAGCAAAAATGGGAACTTACTCTTCCAGTAAGTTGCCCATATGGTTATCTTCCAGATTTTTTTTGCACAATCATGTAATTATGTCCACGGTAGCATCTGTTTGTTGATATATGTCAGTTGGTATGGCTTTACTTCCTGGGAAATTATTTTTTGCCAATTCCTTCAGAGCAGCTTGAACTTCCTCCTTCAGCACCATAGACTCTTGATCATAAGTTGTTTCATGAAATCCCTCTGTGTCAGCCAATTCTTTTTGCTATAGTAACTCTGTTCACTTCTTCCCTCTTCTTTTTATGCATCCTAGGTCATTCAACATTCTGCATCCTTAATTATTACAACTCAAGGTTTGAATTTTTTCTTCAGTTCCTTTAGTTTAAGAAATACTGAATGAGTTCATTCCTTCTGATTTTCCAACACCATTTCTTGGCAAATTTCATTATAATACTTTGTTTTGTCTCCCTAAGCTGTCCTTTGAATCCTTCTGTTCAGCTCTTTAACCTCTTGATTTCTCCCCTTTATTTTAGCTTCTTGGAACTCTATGGCAATATGCAGTCTTTTCTGATATCCATTTTAGTTTTTTCTTCTTCCTCTGTCTTTGTAATGACCTTTTACATTCTTTGTGGATGGTATTCTTTATATCCTCCTACAACTCATCTGGTTTTTACTCCTTAGTATTAAAGTCCTCAAACCTGTTCCTGAGATTGTCTTCAAATTCAAGAGGGTAGACTCAAGATTAAGCTTTGATTCTTGTAGAATTGATTTGATATTCTTAGCTTCAGTTTGAACTTACATGAACGTAGTTGATGATCTGATTCTCAATCAGCACCTGGCCTAGTTTTCAAAGCTAATATTGACCCTCTCTAACCATTTTGTCCACATATGTAATCAATCTGATTCCAATGTAGGCCATCAGGTGAGGTCCATGTATATACTATAGTATAAAACTATAGGGGGGGGAATCAGAAATGGTAATATCTAGGAGGATCCCTGATGTAAAGCTTTCATTCCATAAACAAATCACATCACAAGTAAATATCTTTCACCAACCAAAGTGTGCCCAAACTTCAGCATCCAGTCTTTTCATTGAAGGTTGATTTTGTAAACATGATTGAATTATAACACAATGTGGTTCAATTCAAACTTCACCTTCTCACTCACTCCGTACTGCCAAAATATGTGGATTTTTCTGTATGATCAACCTTTACAGAAGAATAGCTTTATTAAGCAAAAATTTTAATCACAGAAAAATCTTAGGATTTAGAGGTTGTGTCATGAACCAAGGAAAAAGGCATAATTTTTTAGGTATAGTTAGTAGCACACATCATACAAGATAAAAAGTCCAGAACAGTTGATGACACATACCTGTTTGAGGATCTTTCCCCCCCTCTTAATAGTTATCTCCCTAATTCTTTGGACTGTGAAAAAATTATGATTATTATATATATTCTTTTTTTACTGCTTTATTGTTTTTGAAATGTTTCAACTTGTGATTGTCACAGAAACTAGAAATAGCTTTTATCGTAATGATATTCAGAAAGCAACTAAAACTCTCAACCCAATGTAATCTTGTCAAGGATAGCATGTGTGGCTTCTAGAGAATATCACAAAATTGTTTTCTAGAAAACAATCTATTTTTTTACCCAAAGTTCTCTAATAAAGAAATACATTCTCTGGTTGCATGTGAAGTATGATAATACCATAGATAATTCCAGTCAGGCATTTTTTATGTATTTTACTCATATCATCTCATCACAGACTCTGTGGTTTGAGACCTGTTATCATTATTATTTAGCAGTTGAGGAAAATTAAACCCTATATGGTAATTTTCTGGTGTCCACACAGCTAGAAACTGATACAGATTTAGATCTAAGGCTGTATGATTCCACAACCTTCCTACTACTCTTTTTCCAGGTTTCTTATCAGTTTTTCCTTTTGAAGAACATTTTTCCATATAGAATAGGCAGAAATCACAAGCTTTCCAGTTTTTATTTTAATATTGGAAATTTCAGAACTTGAGTAAATGCTACCAATATTTGGTTTCATCAAAAAAATGGCTGTAGTTATAAGAATTAAAGGGGGAAATGATGAAGTCATCTACATAGTACACTTTGTGCTATCATCCCTGGTGATAGGAACCTTTGACTTCACAGAGAAAGATCAAATTTATGAAAGGAAAAATGATTTTGAGTAGATGAATTGCATTCTTTTTCTTTAAGTGTGTATTGTGCTTTATACACTCTTTTATTTACATTGTTTTATACAATGATTCATATATATTGCTATAATTAATTACTAATGATCTATGCATATTATTCTTAATTCATGACAAGCTGGTATTCTGTTTCAAGGGGAGGATTGTATGAATGATGGAGATACTTCAGTGTTAGGTAGATGAGACTTCTCAGTTCATGAGCCAGAGCTTAGCCAAATCACTCATGTATAGAACAAACACTGGCCTCCAAACAGTACTGCAATACTTTCTCTAGGTCCTAGCTAAAAGATGTTGGTTAGTATCATATTTAAGTAGCAGAATTAACTACTGTCTTTCATAGAAATGTTACTACTCATATAATACTAATGAATGCTGTGCAGCAAGTATTTGTTACCCCCTCTTTCAGAGTAGATAGCAAGTTAGTATTTTCTTTATTTCTTGCATCTTTTCAGGCTAACTTTTAATATTAAACCATTAGCTGCACTACAACACTTTCTAGAGTATTCTCAAACATATCATTCACCAGCCATAAGATTTCAAGAAGGTGCACTCTCAGCTAGCGTAGATATAAGAATAGTTAAAATCCACCCACCACTCACTCACAATAAACTTGCTTAATGGATAATATTTTGTTTTCTTTAAAGACACGGAAAGTTGTGATTATTTATTATGACAATATAACCTAACCTATCCTAACTAATAAAATTGGGTAATTAAAGCAGACTATGTGAGGTAATACAGCCAGAAGCCATTCTACATAGAAGTGTCTAATGTGATCTTAAAGACAAAAATGTTTTAAAAAAATAAATAATAACCCTCTACTCTGAGATGACATTTTTACTATATTCAATTACTGAAAACAACCAGCTCTTATTAGGCATTCAAATCACAAGTGATTGTGGAAGTTAAGTACAAATCTTTCAAAAAGATATATAAATGTCTTTAATGAAGACTAGCAAAAAAAGCCCGACTTTAAAGGCTAAATTTATGTTTGGTGGCAAATGTAATCTTACAGCTGCAATTATGATGTTATCACTTACAAATTTAAAAATTTTTTTGTTGTTTTCAGTTACATTAATGGCAAAGCTAATATTTCCCCATTACAAGTTTCCACAATTACTCTTTCCTCAAGCCAAACAAATCAAGAGTTCAATCATCTTGTACTATGTACATCTGCTGCTGCTTCTCCCACAAGCATATTTCCTCTCCTTAACCATACTACTACTTACTTTATCATCTTTATTTTTAATATATTCACCTTCAGGAAACTCTTACTCACTCTTTTACAATGATCCAAGATTTCCCCGAAACTCCCTTAGTTCTTAGAATGCAATGTTTATTCAGTTGTGTTATAGTTGTCTATTAATTTGTTTATCATCTTTAAACCCAAGAGCTCTTTTATTGTAAGAAGTGTCTTGTTAACTACAAATAGCTATTACATAGCATAGGGTCCAGGACACAGTATGTGATCAATTACAATTCAATGTACTAATAAACGGAATCAGAATTAAGATAATAATTTGTTCACAGGTTACATTCCAAGTGGTCTACTCCTTTTTTGGCAAATATATTAATAAATTTGAATAAGCTTTCAAAATAGACATTAGATTCTTATTTCTTGGTTTAAATCAAATGTAAAAAGAGCAAGGGCCACATAAGAATGTGGCCATATCTTACATCTACAAACTCCATAAGGGAGAATTATGTCCACCAATAACATTCACAACACAAAACCAATCCCCATGAGGTCAGACATGTCCCTCTAACTTCCACCAATCTTACTATACTTCTAGGTCTGGAATCCATTATAACAGTTCACAGACTACATAAAGCCATATTATAGAAGTCAAAATGCTATATTTCAGGAAGGTAAGAGATACCCTCACTCAGGTAGCTTCTGAAATGTACTCACAGGCACCATAGCCTTCAGCCACATGGTTTTAGGCAAGTGTAACAAAGTCCTTAGTTCTAACAAATACAGTTCTTCCCCAACCCCTCCCCAGTCTTCCAATAAACTTAGGCAAAGGCTCATAACTCTGATTTTATGGGGTAGCAGTCTCACAGTCAGCTTCTTCTCATGTCAGGTCCCTGGTGCTCTGCTCGATCTGCTGTTGCTCTCCTATAAATTTGGCTAGTATAAGAATCTCTAGCCCTAATGGTATACACTGTTTGTGTACTTCTTTCCTGGTTGTAAGATTCTCAAAGTCTGCTACTGAATTTGCTCAATTTAGTGATGAGGATATCCAATCCCACCCTACTCATAAATGCCCACTTATCCACATGACGAAGTCAAACACAGTGGCTAGCAAAGTCATTTCTAAAAATAAGTCCTTAACATCACATCAGACATAATTTATTTTCATCATGACATTAAGGTACACATAACACTATTAAAAGGAAGATCAAGGAGCATTGGTGGTTTTTCAAGCAAATCAAAATCATTTTGAACGAAATATAGTATAGGTAAATGGTAAAATAGGTCTAATGATAACATTCAAACAAGTGAATTTATAGTGTACTTGCTGAGTGCCTAATTCTGATAATATAATTAAAAATGATGCTAAATTTTATCTTCCATCAGTCTAGAGTCGCATGAGAAAGATAAAGATTACACACACACAATTCTAATATAATGAAGAGAGGTAAAATTACAGATCAAACATAAGCATGAAAGGGTTAACTAGTGTCTCAAGAGGAAAAGAAGTACTCTGGGTGGAGTGGGGAACTACAACTCTGGCAACATAAAATAAGAATAACTATAGACTGTCTCTGGTTTACCATCATTTGCTTTATGGAAAATAATATTAGCTCCTTAAATCAAATAATACAAGCTCCTCAAACCAGTTCTGTTGACTACTGTTGAAGCAAAATACGATCAAGTCTGAAGTTACATTTTGATAAATTTAATATAATACAATACCAGAAATGGCAAAAATTATGGTTCAAAGGCCTGGAATGGAGACCTGGAGAGGTGTAGTGAATTCTCTCAGGAGTTTGATGTGTGAAATTAGATTATTATTATTAGTATTAGTAGTAGTAATATTGTAGGGAGAGGCACACATTCAAAGCAGCACAATCAACTACCCATCTTTTTTTAAAATTAATTTCAATGAACATTTACAGAGATTTTGGATTTCCATTCATTAATTGTTGCACTATTCTCTCTGCCCACTCCACCCCCCCACCCTTAGTTCACTCTTCTCTTTGAAAAGTAAAAGGAAAATTCCTTCATTAGTATACAATCCCCTGGCCCACTCCCCACCCCCCACCCCCACACTGAGTACACTTCACTCTGAAACTTTCATTCTGGACTCTTATGATAATCATAATGCCCTAAAATATATGGCTTTTAAACTGTTCTCTCCCTCATAAGTTTCAATGCAGTTTATATAATTCATCCAGTTTTTCTCATTCTTACCTTAACCCTGATGTCAGTCCCTTTCTACAGCAATAGCACTATGCAGTGTTTGTCCTTTTTTGACTGAGATATTTCACTCAGCCTAATGTCCTCTAGGGTCACCATTTTGAAAACTATTCCATGAGTACCTTGTTTTTCAATGCAGCATAGTATCCAATTGTGTGAATATACCATAGCTTCTCTAGCCATTCATTTGTTGATGGGCACTTAGGTTGTTTCCAAATCCTTGCTGTTGTGAACAAAGCTGCAATAAATATGGGTATGCATATATCAGTTTGGATTCAGCCACCCATCTTGAGGCAGGGTTCTCACATACTGTTGAGTCAACATGACTCATAGTTCACCCTCTAGCAGGTTTTCAGAGTAAATAAATTACACTGAAGGAGATTACCTATCTCTCATCCACAGAATTGCTGGTGGATTTGAACCACATGCCTTTGGGTTGGCAGTGCAATTCCTGAACACTATGTTAGCAGAGCTCACTTTGAGCAGGGTTATATTGTTGCTGTTGTGTACCATTGAGGACAAATTGACCCATAGTTGAACCTGCAGTAGTAATCCGAAGCAGTTAATCACGTGGACGACATTGTCCATCTTTCTCATGCAGAGCTACTGATGAATTCAAACTATGTACCTTTGGAATTGAAGTGTAGTAACTTACAATACAAGAGCAAGAGATTTGGTTTTTATGCAACACATAAACTGCCCATCTCCTATTAAAAGGAAATTAATTTTCTAGCTAGCTTTTCACTCATGTTTTCCAATTTTTGAACCTGTCTACTGTCTGTATTAAAAGCATGTTGTTGTCGTTGTTTGATGCCTTCGAGTTGTAGATGACTCATAGCGACCCTATGAACAAACCGCCTGAGCACTGTTCGTACATAGAGTTTCCGGAAGCAAGCCATTTCGGAAGAGGATGCCGCTCCTGCTTCCAGATTAACAGCATAAGAACATTCAAACGGGGACACACGCAAACTTCTACTAAATGGAAACCATGAATTCAGGGATGACTATTTTGAAATGATAGAATGGTAAAGAATATTCCAGTTGGTTAGCTAATATAAAGAAGATTTTGATTGGTTGCTTTTAGTAAGCCATGAAGGACCTTCCCTGTAAGTTCTTGGAGGAAGAAAAATAGGCCTAACCAAGTTCCCTGTATATTAGGTAATCTACTTTCAACCACATTTTTCCTGAGAGTAACATCCTCTTTCTTTGTTAACCTACCATCATTATAACACTGAAGAAAAGGAAGACAGAGAAATACATAAGAAATATAAACTATATATATA
>NW_006399775.1:20636763-20638042 GCF_000299155.1 Elephantulus edwardii | reverse complement strand
TATACTTGCTGCAGTCACCGTGTCGTTCCGTCTTGTTGGGGATCTTCCTGTCTTTCATTGACCTTCCACCCTTCCAAGCATGATACCCTTTTCTAAGGAACAGTCTCTCCAAAGTATGAGAGTTTAAGCCATCATATCATCCAAGGAGCACTCCTGCTGTGTCTTTTCCAAGACATATCTGTCCATTGTTGTGGCAGCCCATGAGATACTCAGTTTTCCTCTCCAACTCCACAATTCAAAGGCATCATTTCTTCTGCTATCCTTCTTCATCATCCAGCTCTCAGATGCATTGCATGTAATTGAAAGGACCATGGCCTGCATCAGGCACATCTTGGACTTCAAACTTATATCACTGCTCTTCAGAATTTTACAGAGATCCCTGACAACAGACTTGCCCAAAGCAATATATCTCTTTATCTCTAAATTGTTGGTATCAAGCATGTTGGTTTTGGATCCAAGCAAGTCAAAATCATTAAGCTTCAATTCTCTCTCCATCTATCATGATATCGGCCCAGCAGTAAGGATCTTTGTTTTCTTAATGTTAAGATTTAACCCATACTGAAGACTGTGATCTGTGATCTTCTGCAAAAAACACTTCAGGTTCTTTTCACCATAGCAAACAAGGCTGTGTCATCTGTATAGTTGATAATGACTTTTCTGACCCTGATACCACATTCTTCTTGGTAAAGCTCAACTTCATGAATTATTTGCTTAGCATATAAATTGAATGAGTATGGATAAAGTATACACCCTGACACACACCTTTCTTAATTTTAAACCTTGTAGTGTTTCCTTGTTCCATTCAGATAATTGTGTCTTGGTCTAATAGATTTTGCATGAGCACAATTAAATGTTCTGTGATTTCCATTTTTGTCAGTGTTAGCCATCGTTTGTTGTGATCTATACAATAAAATTCCTTTCTAATAGGCAATAAAACACAGACATTTTTATAACATTCTCTGCTCTCAGGATCAATATGACATCAGCAATTATATTCCAAGTGCCATAACCTCTTCTAAATGCAGCTTGAACTTTAAGCAATTCCATTTAGGATGATCTTCAGCAGTATTTTGTTTGCATGTGATAGTAATGATATGGTTAGGTAATATGCGCTTTCACCTTTTTGGGGAATGGAAACAAATATGGATCTCTTCCAATCAACTGGCCAATAAGCTATCTTCCATATTCCCTGGTATAGAGAAGTAAGTATATCCAAAGTTGCATCTGTTAGATGAAAAATATCAATAGATAGCCCATCTATTCCTGGGAGCTTCCCCCC
>NW_006399775.1:20633876-20635308 GCF_000299155.1 Elephantulus edwardii | reverse complement strand
CTTTTGAAAACCCTATGAACAATAGAGTGAGTCAGGTATCTATAGTATCAGAGGTTGAACTCAGATGAGAAGTCACTCAAATATGAGGAGAAACAGCTGCAAACAACTATTAGTAATTAGAACATGGAATGTATGAATTATGAATGTAGGAAAACTGGAAGCTGTCAAAAATTAAATGGAACATGTGAAGATTGACATTCTAGTCATTAACAAACTGAAGCAGACTGGCACAAGATGCTTTGAATCAGATAATCTCATATGATCTACTTTCCCAGGAATGAAGAATTGAGGAAGAATGGAGTGGCACTCACAAAGAAAAAGACAATTTCAAAGTCTATCCTAAAGTACAATGTTGTGGATGATAGGATAATATGCATATGCATATGAGGGAGATCTGTTAACATGACTTTTTCAAATATATGAACCAACAGCTAAATACAAAGAGGCGGAAATTAAAGAATTCTATTAAATTATACAGGCAGAAATCGATCAAACATACAATCAAGATGCATTAACAATTATTAGAGACTGGAATGCAAAAGTTGGGAACAATGAGAAAGGAATGTTAGATGGAAAGTATGGATTTGGTGACAAAAATGAGGCAGGGGAGCAAATAATTGAAATTTTTACACACAATGATTTATTCATAAGAAATACTTTTTCAAAGGAATATAAATGGCAACTTTACACATAGACTACACCTGATGGGCAGCACAAGTATCAAATGAAATACCTCTGTGGAAAGGATCATTGGAGAAGCTCAATATCAAATGTCAGAGCCAAAACAGGAGTTGACTGTGAGCAGACCATTAATTACTCATGTGCAAGTTCAAATTAAAGCTAAAGAAGATTAAAGCAAATCCCCAAGAAGTAAAATATAACCTTGAATATATTCTACCTGAATTCCAAAAACATCTTAAGAACAGGTTTGAGATATTGATCACCAGTGGAAGAGCTGTGGGATGAAATCAAGGATATCAGCCATGAAGAGAGCAAAACATCTTTCAAGACAAAAAAGAAGAAGTCAAAATGGATGTCAGAAAAAACTATGAAAATTGTATTAAAGAATCAAGAAGCAAAAACAAAGGGAAGACATGTTGAAGTAAAAGAGCTAAACAGAAGATTTCAAAGGACATCCAGAGAACACAAAACAAAATAAAATGTGCAAAGAGCTATAGTCAGAGAATAAAAAGGGAAGAACTTGTTCAGTATTTCTCAAGCTCAGAACTACAAAGCATATTCAATCCTGGAGTTGCAGTACTGAAAAATGCCATGGGCATAATCTTGTCTGATCCAGGAAGCATTAAAATAAGATAGAAGGAAAATGCAAAATCACTGTACCAAAAAGAACTGGTCAATACTGAAAAATTTCAGGAAGAACCATCAAGAGCCATTGGATCAAAGGCCAAGTGTAACAAAGGAAGAAGTTCAA
>NW_006399775.1:20623656-20632768 GCF_000299155.1 Elephantulus edwardii | reverse complement strand
TGCGATTGGCACAGGACAGAGCAGAGTTTAGAGCTGTTGTAAATAGGGTCGCTATGAGTCACAAGCGACTCGATGGCACATAACAACAACAGAATAAAAAAAGAGGAAAGATAAAAAGGTGTACTGAAACATTTACTCCCAAGGTCTAATGACTCACACAAATTTCAATTTCCTTGTCTCTAAGACTAGAAGAACTAAATGGTGCTTAGCTATCACTACTGATCCGTCTCAAAGGGATCACAGCTGAAGCATGTTAACAGATTGGGGTAAAATGTAAAATGAAATGTCATTAATATAAAAAGGTCAAAGCTTGCTGGTCATTTAGAGACTGGTGAGAGTAACCCCAGAGACTATGGTTCTTAGTCACCCTTTAAAAGGTGGAACAAAACTCAGTGCCAAAGCTCAACTGTAACCAAACAATACTGTAAAACAAAAAATACTGTAAAGTAGCCATTGACACAAAGGAAGCACTCATTCCTGATGAACAATGCCAAGTCAAAGGAGCACCATAGACACAAGGATAAACTACTAAGGGTTGTTGTTATTGTTATTGTGTGCTGTTGAGTTGGAACTGACCCATAGCTGACACTTCAACTAGTTTTCAGTGGCTATAATAGTACAAGAGGGGATTGCCCATCATTCTCCTTCTGCAGAGCAGCTGGTGGATTAAAATAGTATGCCTTAGGTATTACAGTGCAGCTTCTTACCACTAAGCCACAAGAGCTCCCTTCTGGTTGTTGTTGTTGTTTCTGGGTACTATGGGATTTGAACCAACAGGACAGAGCAGAGTTCAGAGGTGCTGTAAATAAAGTCACTATGAGTTAAGAACTGACTCAATGGCACATACCAACAACATAGCAAGTTTTCAGAGGCAGATTGTTCATCCTTCTCCCACAGGGCAGCTGCTAGATTTGAACCACGTGTCTTTGGAATTGCAGTGCAACTTTTTGCCACTAGGCCGCAATGAAGATGAAAATTATAAGGAGGAAGGAAATGGAACAATTATGATTATAAAGTAGAGACTGCAATTAATGTTATGAAAGAGAATGAGTACAAGATATTAAAAACAAGCATACTTTGAAAACTTCACTCAAATTCTATTTTTTCTTTTTTTTTTTTTTAAAAAAAGAAAAACATGAAACAAAATCAGAAAAAGAAATGGTAAGAGACTGGACCTTGGATCAGCCCTTTACTTTATTTAGTCAATTGCCTTCTTATTTGTACTTAATGACAGGAGGAAGAACAAATCACTTAAGCACCAAATAGAAATTATTTCACATAAAGTATTTCATTTTATCCCATGAACATGTGCCACAATTTCAATTTCCAGAGATCTATAAGCTTACACTAAAAGAAGTCTTTATAAAAATGTACCCAAGGTCACACCACTTGTCAATGATGAATTGTTATTGACATTCTGTTCAGCTAGTTCTCATAGTCCTTGTCAGTCAATATACTAGGGTTTTTCAAAGTTTGCCAATCAAGCTATGCACTTCAGGACTTCTGGAGGTAATTGTAAAAATCCAAAGCTTTCAGCTCCGTATTTCATACTTAATGAATCAGACTTTCTATGGCTTGAATCTACATAAAAACATCTCTCATTTATGATCTTAGGTGTTCTCAAGAGAAACCCTTGTATTGAATTACTTCTTGATGAAAGAGAAGAAAGTTTAACTTAGGGTAATAAATCTTTTATATACAAAAGTAAGAAAGAAACTATGATTTTGCTAATACTATTAACAAATGAATAATACCAAGAGAAAGATGGGTAGTCTCCTCCTGTGTGATTACTGCCTGTGAAAACCCCCTGGAGCGTCAACTATGGCTCTCTTCTGACTCAATGGTACACAACAACATTAACAAACTGTAGTCAGTATCTTTATTAATTAATGACAGTAACAAACAATAATAAGAAAAAAATTATATATTCCCGGAAAGCCAAGGTCGTACTTTATTTGGTTTTAGAAATTTTGTTTTCACTAGTCTCCTAAATTAAAAAAAAAAAAAAAAAAAAAAAGACAAACACAGAAAAACAACCAAGCTTAAATAATAAGCATTCACTGAAATTTGGTTGGATGAATGGATGAATATTGCATGCCAGTCTATTTCATCTGAATATCCAAAGTAAAAAGACAGTTATTCATGTTTTCATGCAAAATAAAGGAAAGTAAAATCAATTATGGCAAATGCTACTACTTCAATCAGAATTACTACTACCGTTGGTGCGGGGTTTTGTTTAATAATAAACACACTTTACCTCTTGTCTTCTTCTCCCACTAACTTGGCAGTGATCTTTAATTAGAGGACGTCATACATGGAGTTCTCAGCAGTTACTCCAGATACTCTATAGGACTCTGCTGCAGATATGAAAAGGTATAGATTCCAACTGTGAAGTTGCAAGGTCCTTTAGTTTCTGGTTTGTATATGATGTAAGATACAAGCTGTGATCTTGATAAAACACTGCAAAGAAGGGGGAAAAGTTAACCTTTTCCTTTCTAATGATTTATAGTATCCCACAAAAATCTTGAGCAAAATTTAGCAATATAACTCAATGCTATCTGGATATTCTCAGTTAGATGTTCAGGGTATTTCAAAACTATTAGTTTAAAAGCTGATCTCACAATGCTTAATTATCTTCATGTTTTGCCATTTCTTTACTAAATCATTATCATCCATCAAGTCACCCTACCCAGAAATTAGGAAATTTTACCTCCAGTAACATTGCCTTCATCCAGCTCAGATTCTCTCAAACTAGATTTTAGAGTTTCAGAGTCTTGCCACCTTATAATTAATCTTTCATAGTGCTGCCTGTATTTTCAATCTGTAACACAGATCTGATTGTATTTAGTACTCTCAAAGTTCATTTCCTTATATCTATCTAAATAATTTCCATTCAAACCATAAAATCCACTCCAGGTGTTGTTGTTGTTGTTGTTGTTGTTGTTGTTATGTGTCCTCAAGTCTCCTCCAGGTATCATCTTCCCTTAAAGCTATTCTTGCTAATTCTCTGGGCCTCTTCCCTCACAGTTACACTGCTGAACCATCTCACTATTTTGTGTGTGTTCATCATTACATCAACGCATTATTTGTGATTTCTTGTTTATGTACTTTACTACCAAATTGATTTTTTCTTAGGTCTCTAGATAAATAGAATTAGTAGGAAAAGAGGCTGGCAAGTGAAAATCCTTAGGTTGAGTGACAGGCTGGAGACTTCTACAGACTTTTTCCACAAATCTGTAGGTCAGGTGATGGGGAGAGTGCAGAGTCAAGTACTGATCATATATCTATTTATTTTTTTAAGATGGAATACACCCTAGAGTACTTTCATTTTCAACTCTTTGATTAAAATACATTGGTTGAGATTACAGAAAGTAATTATAGTTCAATATACATCTGATTTGGTAAAGTCGATAGTTATAGAAAGGCTTCAGGCCTTTTGTTCATAGGGTCACACTATGAGTCATGCTCAACTTGAAGGCAATCAACAACAACAACAACAATACATCAGATTATATTATTGAGTGAGAAATGAACTGGTGTTTGGCCACATAACTAGGAACCATAGGTTATCCAAGGTGACAAATAAAATTAACCATCACATTTTTTCTCAGGATAGAAAGTGATTTTATGTTGTTTTCATTCTGTTTAGAATGGTGTGTCTGGCACATTACAGATTAATTAACTCAGTAATAAAACATACCAATGAAAGAAAAGAAAATGTTCTAACCTTCCAAGTAATTAAGCAATGACTACTCATAATTTTTTTTCTTGCTTGTGCTTAATTCCACTTACTGATTTGTATACTGAAGATTTTTTGGTACCTAATGTAAACTGTAGAGTAAATTCAAATAGCTAAGACTTCAAAGCAATCAACAGTCCAGTACAAAAATTTAGTTTATAGCTCCCAAGCCCTGCACTTGGAACACAGTCAACCTTTAATAAGAACATGTGTGAGCTTTTTATTCTTCATGATGTCCTTTGCTAAAATCTGAAGTAAATGACTGACTGCTTCTGGCATTAGTGACCTCAGGCTAGTACCAGACGTACAATTATAAGACAAACCTCTTACAGGTGTGAGATAAACAACTAATTCAATCGTAGTAGTTGATTTTTCATGGAAGGCCATATGGCTCTTCAGACATTTGCTGTTTAAAACACAGTACTACAAAGATAGTGCAGAAGAATACCTAAGCACAAGAATACAATGCTTAGCTGACATCTGAGAAAGAGATTGCCTGACCTAAGACCTGTGTAAATTGGCCACATCTGTACAACACATGACACTGATCAACCCACACAGCAATGAGCTTTCTCAAGGGTTGGAAAGCACTATAAACAGCAAGATACCTAGTGAATATGTGCAAAATAGTATGCTATCCCTTAATTCTTACTTTCCTAACATTTTCTTTTCCTAAATATATATGCATACACAGACATACATATAATATAGAAAAATAATAAAACTTGAAAATTGTTTTCATGTCCATAGTGAATACATCTGTTAAAGTACCTGCATTAAATTAAATAGGGAGTGTCTAGTGAAATAAGTGGCCTGGGGTGAAGGAATTGTGTTGTCAGCCCATAGGCAGGTGATTCAAATACCTGAGCTGTTACATGGGCAAAGAGGATCAATCTCTTCCTTTGTGATAAAAGCCTCTGAAAATCGAGGGAAATGTCAGCTGTGAGTCAGTTCTGACTATTGGGCATAAAACACCACCACATGGTGTAATAGTATGTAATCATTATTATTAATGCTGTAGAATAATATACTAATATGAGACTTCATTCATGAGAATTTTTTATTAAAGACTATATGCAATTATTTTACGTTTTAAAAAGTATAATAATATAAGTACATATATAAACATATTGGAAATATGAATACCACAATTAAGTTACTACATATGAGGTATAGACAAGAATTGATTTCTTCCATTTTATAACTGTATTTTATAAGCCTAAGTAGTGCAGTGTGTTACGCGTTAGGCTGCACACAGATCCACAGTTTTGGAAACCCGGTAGACGGTTGTCATGAGCCAAAAACTAACTTGAGAGCAGTGAGTTTCTGCGTTTATTGCCTTTTAAGAAATACACTTGTATCTTTTTAATAGCTAAATCTCAATTTCTTAACGTCCATCTTTCTTTCCTTCACTTTCTCCATCCAAATAAGTTAAAAAAAAATCCCAAACTTTGAAAAACAATAAAGTTCTGCCAAGCAATCAGTCATTTTTGAAACAAGCACATTTGTAGAAAGCCTGGAAGCTTGGCAGAGTCCATCTGTGCTTAGGTTATTTTGGTGGTTGTTCTTCAAATAGATTTCATGAGCCCCCTCAGAGATTCTCTTTTCTATGGAAAGAAATCAGAACTCCTAGAGTAGCATTCAGAATTCTAAGCCATTTGGCTCCAGTGTAACAGCTTCTACTCAGCTGAGCCCAGGCCTTAGCTCTGTCTGATGGCACAAGCTCAGCACACCAGCAATTCTTAGCCTTCTTAAACTTACATATGCTCTTCTTTGTGAAAGAGTACTCCTCTTCCCAGTATTTATCTTTCTTTTTTTTTTTTTACAGTTTTATAACTTTATTTGACAATCAGCTATTAGTTTTCATCCACATTGACGGTCTGTAGATTTTTGAAAGTGGTGACAGGTACATAGGTAACCAGTGTATACAGCTTGTTTGGGGAATCTTCATCCTCATTACATTTTCTGGACAACCGTACACGAATGCGGTATGGGACATTCCTTATTCCTTTGGCCCAGACAGCTTTGTTAAGCTTGGTGTCAATGCGAACATCTGGTGTGCCCATCTCCTTCATGGCAAATTTCCGGATCTCCTTTAGTGCCCGAGGAGCACGCTTCTTAAATCCCACTCCATGGATGCGCTTGTGAATGTTGATGGTGCACTCTTTGGTCATCACTTCGTTGATGGCAGAACGGCCTTTCTTCTTCTCACCACCCTTCTTTGCGGGGGCCATAGTGCTGGAACAAAGCTGGAAAGGCAGTATTTATCTTTCTATCTCACTTACTCCAACTCACTCTGCTCAGATCTTTTCCAAATGTCATGCCCAGCAAAATTCATTGTTGCTTTTCTCCTCTTTCAGAGGTGTGTAATGTCAGGGGTGCACTCACTGTGATAGCTAACTGTTTCAATAGGATTATTCTTTAACTGTGGTACTAATATATATATGATGCTCTAGTGTTAAAAAGCTGTGCCGCAATTCTGAAGACACATGGTTTGAAGCCACCAGCTGTTCCATGGGAGAAGGATGGGCACTCTCCTTCGGTGCAATTAACTGCTCTGAAAAGCCACTGGAGGGTCAGCTATGGGTCAATTCTGACTTACGATACCTAATAATAACAATGAATATATGTTGTAACACATTTGCCAATTCTACAACTGCTACAGATAGAATTCAATAATAGAGATCGTATTCATCGTGTGGTGCAAATATTGTCATTGTTCTTTTCTTATTTCAACCATCATTAACAAAAACTCAATTAGCCTCTTATCAGGAGAAATTAATTTAAACTGAGTTTTAAACTGTGTATAGTCTGAAATTGGTGATGAGAGAAATAGTGTGGCTTTGGAAATTAGCAAATAAGTGGGAATCGTTTTATTTCCATCTCTTCAGGAATAGTTTTTGCAGCACCTCATGACCTTGCACATCTGCTGGTCCACAGGGAGTTATAAGACTAACTTTTAGGCTGCACTTCTCTAGTAGTTTGAATCCAGCAGGCCTTTAAGAGAATGACCATTCTCCTCCCATGAAATTTACAGGCTGTTGAAAACCCACTGGCAGTTCAGGTGCTAGTTTCAACCCATAAGCAATGAGTTTGACTTTCATTTTAGCACAGGTTCTACCCTCACGTGCATTTAAGAGAAAAAAAAAACAAAACGTCAAGTCTCCTATGAAGTTGTGTGCTCATTAATGCTGACTCTGAGAAGAATGGGGATTCCAGATCATTTGATGTTCATATACTTGGACCATGAGGCAGACGTCAAACAGATCAAAGAAACACTGCATCGTTCAAACAAGAAGGTTGTACACAAGGGCTGTGTCCTGTCTCCATACCTTTTCAATATATATGCAGAACAGTTTATCTAGAAGTCTGGGCTGTATGTGGAAGGAATGTGGAACAACCTGCATTATGCAGATGATACAAGCCGACTTGTTGAAACTGAGGACCTGAAGTGCTTGCTGCAGAAGGTCATGGACGGCAGCCTTCTATATGGATTGAATCTCAACATCAAGAAAACAAATTCTCACCACTGGGCCAGTTGCCAACATTATGATTGATGGTGAAAGATTGAGATTGTTAACAGCTTTATTTCGCTTGGCTCCACAATCAACACTCTTGGTACCAGCATCCAGGAAATCAAAAGATGAATTGCCTTGGGAAAGACTACTATAAAGGACCTCTCCAGAGTACTGAAGAACAACAACATCAGTCTGAAGACTAAGATGTGTCTGATCCAAGCCATAATCTTTATAATTGCTTGCTGTGCAGAGAGCTGGAAAATGACTAGGGATGATAGAAAGAGAATTGATGTCTTTGAGCTGTGGTGCTATAGAAGAATGTTGAATATACCATGGACTGCCAGGAGAACAAACAGGTTCATCCTGGAGAGGGTAAAACCAGGCTGCTCCTTGGAGACAAGGACTCTTAAGGCTTCTACTTTGGGCTTATCGCAAGGAGGGACCAGTCCTTGGAAAGGGACATCATTCTTTGAACAATGGAGGGACAGTGAAAAAGAGGAAGACCCTTGATGAGATGATTGATAGAGACAACAAAGTTGGCACAGGATAGAGCAGGTTACATGGGATCACTGTAAGTCGCAAGGGACTCAATGGCACATAACAACAACAACAACAATCTTCCAGAACCTAGATAGACTGCTAAGAATATTGCAGGTGATCAGTAAGTAACAATATAAATGGATTAAGTTGCTTTGATTTGAATTCACTCACTAAATTGCATTTGGAATTAAGCTGTGATTCTTTTTACCACCCCCCCATCCTTGATATTCTTGTTTCTCATTTTCAGAGCTAACCAGATTTGCCTAAATAGCATTCATTTGTATTAAGCATTCTTAAATATTACAAAATAATTGAGTTTTTCAGTGTGTCAGTGATGTTGATTAGAATAGAAAACTCATAACTATATCTCTCTTTATTATGTATAGATACGATTAGCCTCATATCTTTACTTCCAATAGTTTTGCTTAATAAAAAATCTAAGGAGAGCCTCAGGAAGGCATAATATGATTTTAATATACTTAGCTTTAGAGAACCTCTGATGGTTAATTAAGAAACTTTCATCTTTGCAGTAAAATTAGAAAAAGAAAAAAAACTTATTAACTAAAGGAATGCAGGGTCAGAAATAAGACAGCTTTCGTTTTAAACATTCCATCTAATCAATCCTGAGAGACTAAAGACAATTATATTTTATCAAAAACACAGAGAAATAAGTACCAACAGGGGATACTAAGTGGCTCTGGGCATTTCTTACAAAATAATCTTAGGAAATGATCAATCCCTTCTTAATCAGATTTGTTTTATAAAATGGGATGTAAGTGGGAAGCAAAGGAAAAAGAAACATTATTTACAAAGCCAAACTCCCTGCCATTAGGTTGGTTTAGATTTGGTGGCCCTCTATTTCCTAGTCTGCAAATTTTAATGGGAAGAGACTGTTCTTTGCTTCACAGATAACACACAACATTCACAAGAATGAAAATTACTGTTTAAGGGTTAGAAATTTGAGTTTCCTTTATTTTATGTTCTTTGTCTCTAATTGGGGAGTTCCAGTGGTGTAGACACAAACGCAGGCTATACACGTGGATTTCACCTGATGGTATGCATAGGAATCAGATCGATTACATCTGTGGAAGGAACCGCTGGAGAAGCTCAATATCAACTGTGAAAACTAAGCCGGTGGCTGATTGTGGAACAGACCACCAATTACTCATATGCAAGTTCAAGCTGAAGCTTAGGAAAATTAAACCAAATCCACAGGAGCCAAAATATGACTTTGATTTCATCCCACCTGAATTTCAGAATCATCTCAGGAACAGGTTTGAGGCCTTGAACACTAATGAGCGAAGACCAGAGGAGT
>NW_006399775.1:20594746-20621806 GCF_000299155.1 Elephantulus edwardii | reverse complement strand
CGGTTGGCGCAGGATAGAGCAGAGTTTAGGGCTGTTGTGCATAGGGTCGCTATGAGTCGCAAACGACTCGACGGCACATAACAACAACAACAACAGTTCGTAAGGAGCTGAACTGTTAAGAGTAAAGCCTCATCTCTGAGGGTTCAAATCCACCACTGTTTCCAAAGGAGAAAGATAAGCAATCTCCTCCTGTGCTATTTAAAGCTTTGGAAACCTGTTGGAGGGTCAACTATGGATCAGTTCCAACTCTACCCCAATAAATTGACTTTTGTCTTTACTTAAAAGTTGTTGAGTGATTACAATATTTATGTAATTGTTTGTTTATCCATTTGTTCACTTGTTTAGGATAGAGTGAGAAATGGACAGACTTTGAAGCTAAGCTAAATTATTTTAAAGTGGTAGACCCATGACTTACCCAATATAAATCTTGCTTATGTAGCTTTTTCTATCTGGACTTTACTTTTTTTATCTCTTATCAGCTATCATGTAGACCTTAAATTAGGTAACTTGTTCTGTCAGCTAGATAAAGTTTGAACTAAGTAAATGTAGTTCTTCAGTTCTCATCTTTTTTATTCATTTACAGTTTAAAAGTGGCTAGTAATGTCCTTACTATTCTACCCTTTATTTGATAAATTTTTTTATCTCCATAACCTGCATACACAGATGGGTAAGAAGATATCGTGAATTAGAAGTAAGAAATTCCCCAGGATTTGAATAATTATCTGAAATATATGGATCATTGCTATTTTCAGATCTAGAGAAAAGAATTACATCATTATTCACAGCTTTAGGTTCAAATTCACAAATAGAGGATTTGATTGGAAACAGTTGGAGAACACATTGCTCATTGAAATAAAAACGTAAATATAAAAAAAGAACCCTCAAAATTCAGTTATAGAAATAAGCATGATCTGAATATTATTTTTGTTGTTACTAGGTGCCATCGAGAACAATTCATAGAGACTCCATGGACAACAGATCTGAACTCCATTTTATTCTCTGCCATCCACACAATCTCTGACATACTTAAGCCCATTTTCACAGTCACCGTGTCAATCCACCTGGTTGAGGGTCTTAGTTTCTTTCGCTGTCTCTCTACCTTCCCCCGCATAGTGTTGCTCTTCAAGAAATAACCTCTCTTAGCAACATGTGAGATGAAGCCTCATTATCTGTGCCTCCAAGGAACACTCTGAAAGGAAATGCGTGAGATATTATAACAGAACAAGAGGCCTCAGGGAAATGAAGAACTAACTGTGTTCAAACACCACCTGTGCTCATAAGTTTTATACAAGATTGAAAAAGTCCCTTAAATTCTAAGACCATTAATTTATGCAGTAAATGTATACTAAATAGCATGAGTAGTTGTAAAATATGGCCTTGATGATAGAAAAAATGCCTATCACAGAGATCACATGATAAAATGTTTGTAAAACCAATGGCCTAGGAATTGGGATTACTCTTTCAAACAGTATAGGCAGTAACTATATATATATAGAATATACAGGAACATCAAATCATTGGTGATCTAGTGATCCAGCAGTTGCATGCTGAGAGGAAGACAGGCAATCTCTTCTCATACAATTTACTGCCTCTGAAAACTCACTGGCAGGTCAGTTACAACTTGACCACATCCATGAGCAACAACATCTGTGCAAGTAAATTTTGGAGAAACTCAGTATGATCAGCTAAAATAAGGCCAGGGACTGACTGTGAAACATTTTTTAAGCTGAAGTAAAATCAGTCAATGAGAGCTAAAGCACAACCTTGAAGTTGTTTGCTGTTAGGTGACATCCAGTTGAATATCACACACAACGGAGTGGAACATTACCCGATCCTGAACTGTCAGTGCCACAACTGACGTCCAAAAGCCAATGTTACAGTCACTGTGTCAATACATCTCCTTGAGGTTTGTCCTCTCTTTTGCTGATCCTTCAGCTTTCATAGCCTATCTTTTTTCAAGGTCTGACTCCTCTTGACTACATGCTCAAACCATGTGAGATTTCACCATCCTTACCTTTAAGGAGCACCCGGATTGCAATTCTTCCAAGACAGACTTTCTTGTTCTTTTGGCAATCAGTGATATAGCCAATAATCTTTACTAATATTTGCAATCCAGAGACATCAATTTTTCTTTCATTTTTCTAATTCATTGTCTAATTTTCACATATAAAGAAAACAATTGAAAATGCCTTGGCTTAGATCAAATGCAGCTTAGTATTAAATTTTTTATTCTTGCTCTTTAGAACTTTGGAGGGTCCTTGACAGAAGATTTTCCCAATGCAACACTTAATTTCTTGACTGCTGCTAAAATGGGTGTTGATTGTAGATTCATGAAAAATGAATTCTTTGACAGTTTCATTTTTTTTTAAATCTATTATAATGTTTCCCATAAGTTAGTTAGTACAGATTTTTATTTCATTGTTGTTGAGATGTAATTCATATTGAAGTATGTAGGCTTTCATCTTCTTTGGTAAGAATTTAGTAAGATCTTTTTCACTTTCTGCAAGCAAGGTTGTTGTGTCTGATGCCACATTTCTTTGATAGCTATGGAGAATAGATACAACTTGATACACACTTGTCCTAATTTAGAACCATGCAGTGGCCTCAATCATCCATATTTTAGTCTTCAAACTGACATTGATGGGGGGCTAGTTAATTGTATGGGTACAATGTATATAGGGATTAGGTGTGGCACAATGTGCATGAACAAAGCAAATAAAATCTTGATGGAGATTTTTCAAAAATGACTGCATCAATTAACAGGGAATTCCAGAAACTGAAACTGGAGCTGGATTCAGAAAAGGCAATGACAACCAATGATGGATATCATTGCAAATGTTAAATGGAACTTGGCTGAAAGCAGAGAATACAACAAAAATGCTTGTGTTTTATTGACTTTGAAAAGGCATTTGACTGTGTATTTAATAACAAATATTGATAACATTTGGAAGAATGAGAATCCCAGAACACTTAAATAAATTTCAGTATATTAAATGTGTTTCAGTTCTAATTTGGGGGTGGGGGGACATTATTCTTAGCAATGCAATAGCTGGGTCATATGGGATTTCTATATTCAGCTTTTTGAGGAAATGCCAAAATGCCTTCCAGAATAGTTGGCAATCCCACCAGCAGACCACCAGCAGAATATGAGAGTCCCAATCTCTTTCCAAATCCTCTCCAATATTTATTATTTGCTTTTTTATTAAGCTTTGTTACTGCTCCTGTGGTGAGATCATATATAGTTGTGTGTTGTGTATTTTTAATTTTCATCTCTCTGATTCCTAGTGATTTTGAGCATCTCTTCATGTATCTGTTGGCCATCTGACTGGGTTCCTTTGTGAAAAGAATTTTTGTGTCTTTTGCTCATTTTGTTATTGGGTTATCAGTCTTTTCTCTTGTGAAAGTCCTATAGAATTCGATAAAATTTCATTGTGAGAACATTGCCTGAAATATCATTGCCAAATTTTTTTCCAAGTTTGTAGGTTGTCAGGTTGTCTTTTCACCTTACTAGAAAAACTTTATAATGAACATAGAGACTTAGTTTTTAGAATTAGAGTTAACAAATTAACAAATATTTTTAGAAGGCCCCATTCATCAATTTTTCCTCTCCTGGTTATACATTTCCAGATGCAATTGCAAGGTTTAGCTAAAATTTCTAAATTTGGCCCTGTTTTGTCTCTTATGATCTTTATGGCTTTGAACTTTACACTTAGGTCTCAGATCCACCTTAAGTGGATTTTTGTGTAGGCTGTGAGGTGTTAGTTTTCTGTAAGCTGATGTCTAGTTTTGTTAGCACCATTTTTTTAGTTGAACTTTGTGCAACATTTTTATTTCAAAACATAACCTTTCTTTTGAAGGCACCATAATAACACGAAAACAATTCCTGCTGGTATCAGTCATACACTAGTAACAGACATATGTTTAAATCGAATTGGTGCATATGTGAACTGAAACCTTAGTAACAACACTTTATGACTTACCCTTGCACATCTCCGCCAAGAAGTGGAACCTATGTTGTTGTTGTTACGTGCCATCAAGTTATCTATAACTCATAGTCACCTATGAACAATAGCTCTTAAGCCTTCCCTATCCTGAGACAATCTCATCATCTCTGACACACGTGCCCCAATTGCCTCAGTCACTGTGTCAATCTATCTCATCCAGGGTCTTCCTCTGCTGTGCTGGCCTACTCTTCCAAGCATGATGTCTTCTTCCAAGCATGATGTTCTTTCCCAAGGACTAATCCCTCCTGATCACAAGCCCAAATTATTGGAGATAGAGTTTCAAAATCCTTGCCTCCAAGGAGTAACCTGTTTTCACACTCTCTAAGACAGAATTTTTGTTCTCTTGGCAGTCATGGTGTGTTCAATACTTTTTCCTAGTTCCATGACTCAAACACATTGATTCTTCCTCTGTTATCTTTGGGCATTGTCTGCCTCTCAGATGCGTAGCAACCAATTGAAAAGACCATAGCCTAGATTGGGTGTACCTTAGTCTCTAGACTGATGTCATTGTTCTTTACCACTCTGGGGAGGTCCCTGACAACAGACTTTCCTAAAGCAATTTGTCTTTTGATATCCTGAATGCTAGTGCCAATAGTGTTGATTGTGAATTTGAACAAGATCAAATTGTTAACAACCTCAATCTTTTCTCCATCTATAATGATGCTACCAATTGATCCAGTGGTGAAGATCTTTGTTATCTTAATGTTGAGTTGCAGTCCTTGACCTTATGCAGCAAGCACTTCAAGTTCTTCTCAGTTTGGGTAAGCAAAGTTGATGTCATCTGTATAATGCAAATTGTGAATGTGTCTTTTTCCAACTCTGAAGACACATTCTTCCTCATAAAGCGAACACCATATCTTGAAGATATTTTCATTTTCCCATTTAATTGGTTTTGATTCCTTGTCAAATACCAATTGACTGTAAGTTAATGGGTTAATTTCTGGATTCTCAATTATATTACATTGGTCTATGTGTCTGTCATTGTAAAAACCATGCTATTTTGGTTACTATACAGTGTAGTAGGCTTTGAGATCAAGGCGTGCTAAGCCTTCTACTTCATTTTATTTTTCAGAAGAGCCTTGCTTATTTGGGGTTTCTTCCTTTCCAAATAAATGTCAGTTGACTTTCCTATCTCTTTGAGAAATAAGTTTGCTACCTGTATTGGAATTGTGTTGAACATGTTCCTTGCTTTTGGTAGGATTGTTATTTTCACTATGTAGAATCTTCCTATATTATCATTTTTATGAAAAGGGAGTATTTTTCCACTTAGTTAGGCCTTTTATTGTTACTTTTGGTACTGTTTTTAAGTTTTACTTGTAAAGATATTTAGTGTCCCTGGTTAGGTTTGTTCCCAAGCATTTCATCTCGTGGTTGTCTATTATAAATGGAATTGCTTTTTTACTTTCTTTTTCTGTTTTCTTTCTTGCTGTAGCAAAATCCCACTGATTTTATTTTTTATCGTGATATTGTATCCTGCGACCCTGCTAAATTGATATACTAGGTCTAGCATTTTTTTGTTGAATCTTTGGGATTTTCTGTGTACACTAAAATGTTGTCTGTATATAATGACAATTTTACCACCTCTTTGTCAATTTGAATGTCTGTTATTTTCTTCTCTTCTCTTATTGCCCTAGAATGTACTTCCAAAACAATATTGAATAGGAGTGGTGAAAGTAGCCATCTTTGTCTTGTTTCCATTCCCAAAGAGAATTCTTTTTGTTTTTCTCAATTTATAATGATGTTGGCCCTTGATTTTGCATATATTCTTTTTACTATTTTGAGGATATTACCTTTTGTTGAGTGTTTTAATCAAGAAGTAGTGTTGGATTTTGTCAAAGGCATTTTATGGATCAACTGATAGTATCATGTCATTCTTGTTCCTCATTTTGTTCATGGAATGAGTTATATTATTTTTATTATATTGAACCATTCTTGTGTCTTTGTTATGAATCCCACTTGGTCATGTTTACTATTTTTATGCACTGTTGGATTCCATGGGCAAGAATTCTATTAGGGATTTTTTCACTTTTGCTAGTCTAAGTTTTCTTTTTTAGTAATGTCATTTCAGGTTTTATCTGTTTAATTATTTTCTTTTTGATGGGTTGTTTTATGTTCTACAAATGTATGTGTTAATCCAGATAGGGTGTGGATTTCTAATAATTTTTTCATTTCTTCTATGTTTTCAAATTTATTGGAATATAGCTTTTAATAATATTCCATTATTATCAACTTAATTTAGATGGTTCCATTGTAGTATCACTTCTTTCATTTTTATTCAAGTTATTTGTGTCTTCTCTTTCCTTTGTTAAATTTGCCAATGATTTGTCTATTTCAATGATCTTTGAGGAAAAACCAGGTTTTTACATTATTAATCATTTCAGTTTTTTTTTCTTTTTTATATTCCATTATCCTTATAATTTGCTTTCTTCTAGAGTCTGTGGTATTAACTGCGTTAAGTCATTAATTTTGTTCCCTTCTTTTTTGTTTTGTTTGCCTATTACTAGGAACTGACCCCTGTTTTGTTTTGTTTCTTTTTTTAAACTCAAGCTTTTTTCACTTTTGTCTCATTTTTTTATAATAGTTTCTCTTCTCAAAGCACTTTTTTGAAATCTTCTGTTCAGTTCTCTTACTTCAGTATTTCCTTCCTTTGTGTTGGCCTCTATCTTCTAGTCAAAGTTTTAGTGTTTCTTCTGACATCTAATTAAGGGTTTTTTCTTCCTTCTCTTACTTTGCAATGCACTTTTGCTTTCTTCATGAATGATGTCCTTGATGTTATTTCATAATTTCTCCAGTCCTGGGTTATTAGTTTTTAGTGATAACATCCATTATCTAGATTAATTTCAAACTCAATAAACAGAAATGTCTTGGAGAGGGTGCAGCCGGAGTGTTCCTAAGAAGTAAGAATGATGAGGCTTCACCTCAAATACTTTGGCCATGTTTTAGAAGGTGGTATTCCTTGGAAAAGGACATGATGCTGGGAAGGGCAGAGAGATGCCAAAAGAGAGAAAGACCCTTAACCGGGTGGATTGACACAGTGACTACTGCAATGGGCTCTTGTATGTCAGGAAGTATGAGGATGGCACAGAATAGAACGAAGTTGAGATCTTTTGTTCATAGGATCCCTATGAGTCATACCCACCGACACCAAACAATAACAACAAATTGGGTCTTGAGAACTTGTTTCATTTCAATTTGAACTTGCACGTGAATAATCGATGGTATATTCAGGGTCAATCAATGACCTTGTTGTTTTTGCTGATATTGAGCTTCTCCATTGACTCTTTCCACAGAGTTAGTTTTATTGCTGTATCATCCCTCAGATGAGATCTGTGTGTACAGTCGCTGTTTATGTTTTTGAAAAAGGGTAATTGTAATAAATAAATAATTACACAACATTCTATTATTCAATCTTCAGCCTCATTTCTGTAACCAAGCCTATATTTTTCATCAATTACTATTGATGCATAATGATTGTATATTTGGTCAAATTTAGACTTCAGAGTTTGGCAAAAATTGTAAATTTCTTTCTTTTTTGCTTTGGTAGCTGGTGCTTATATCTAAGTAATAGTTGTCTTAGCAGGTTTTCCTTGTGTGTGTATGGATCACGTGCTGTTACTGGTAACATTTTCTTTAGGATAGTTTTGGGTATTTTTACTCTGAATGCAAAACATTTATCTTCAATTTATCATTTCCAGCATAATAGTCTGATTCAAAAGAACTGATGCTCGCCCATTGCTGCTTACTTATGCCTACGAGGTCAAACTTTATGCTCTACATTTTTCATTTCTTTACAGTTTCCAAGTTTCCTAGATTCATATTTCTTGCATTTCATGTTCTAACTCTTAAAGGAAGTTTCCGGCTATTCTGCCTCATTGTGAGTACTTTCCAACTTGAGGGAGTCATTTACCAGCACCACGTCCAACAATGTGTGTGTATGTTTCATAGGGTTTTCAGAGGTCTGTTAATTCAGGCATGGATGGTTCTGCTTCTTAGTCTCTCCCAGTCTGGAAGACTGGTTGAAACCTACTTGCCATTAGTGATCCTGCTGGTATTTGAAACACCAATAACATCATTTCCACACCACAGCCATTTGCCAGGTCCCCCAGTACAGCTGGTGTATAACATATTTTAATTTATAAACTATCTGAAAAATATATTTAATACATTGATTATTATTAATAATAAAGGCCAGATGAGTTGTATGATATAAAGAACATTACTTATGAATGATAGAAAAGGTCATTGAAAAGACATAAATTACTACCATGTGTATCAAAAGAGACTCAAATTTCTTTTGAAATAAAGTAGTTTAAGTGAAAGGAATAAATAATGAAGTAAAGATTCTAACAGAAGCTTTCAAAGAGTTGCACAGAGTTGTAATGCCTAGGTTTTTTTCCTTCTAATGCCTTTGGTTTGCATAAAAAAACAATTTGTAGCTAATGTTAGATGGATCTTGACTGAAAGCAGGGAGCATCAGAGGAATGTCTTGTCTGTGTTTCATTGACTATGCAAAGGCATTTGACTGTGTGGACCATAACAAACTGTGGCTGACTCTGAGAAGAATGGGAATCCCAGAACACTTTATCATACTAATGTGAACCAAGAGGCAGTCTTCAGAACAGAGCAAGCAAACACTGCATGGTTCAAAATTGGAAAGGTTGTATGCCAGGGACGTGTCCTGTCTCCATACCTTTCCAACCTGTATGCGGAACAGGTCATCTGGGAGGCTGGACTCTATGAGGAGAAATGTGGCATCAGGATTGGTGGAAGATCTGTCCACAATCTGCGTTATGCAGATGACACAACCCTGCTTGCTGAAACTGAGGAGGACCTTAAGCGCTTGCTGCTGAGGGTCAAGGACTGCAGCCTCTAATATGGATTGAGGCTATATGTCAAGAAGACAAAGATTCTTACCACTGGACCAATTGGCAGCATCAGGATGGATGGTGAAGAGATTGAGATTGTTCACAGCTTTAGTCTGCTTGGCTCCACAATCAACACTCTTGGCATCAGCATCCAGGAAGTTAAAAGATGTATTGTGATGGGAAAGTCTGCTGTTAGAGACCTCTCTTAAGTACTGAAGAGCAACGGTGTGTCTCTGGAGACTAAGGTGCGTCTGGTATAGGCCATGGTCTTTGTAATCACTTGTTATGTATCAGACAGCTGGACAATTACCAGTGAAGATAGAAAGAGAATTGATGTTTTTGAGCTTTGGTGCTGGAGAAGAGTGTTGAGGGTACCAGGGACTGCTAAGAAAACAGATTCATCAAGTGCCCTCCAGTTTGTGCTCACACTCTCAGATCTCATTTGTACCTTGGAAGGGATATCTATCTCCAGGCTATATCCGCTTCATCTAAGGTTTGGAGTTGTCCTTAGTGGTGCTGATGAGCATGGCAACCACAGACCATTTTCCTCACCAGACAGCTGGAGTCTGTCTATCTGGTGTCCCCTCTGATGACTTATATACTGCCTTAACTTACCTTGCTGGGAGAGTTTCTTGAAGTTTTGCTCAAAATTAGGAAATAGCTATATGTAACAACAATATGACCAGAAGATAGAGATTCATAGGTCATTTTATAAGGATTGATTTTTTTAAAATAATATAACCCTGACAGAAGTTATTTCCAGGAACAATTTAATTTCTATTAGTAAAATGAGACTTGAAATTATTCAAAACTTCTATTCAACATAAAATAGGGAGCTATCTCTTCATCCACATGCCAGAAACAAGAGAATTAATGATGCACAACCTAAACAATATGAAATTAATTAAAATGTTTTAATTCTTTGTAATTAATGAGTGTTGTTATTTCTAGAGAAGATTTTCCACATCTGAATATCTAAAAGTCACTTAGCAGTCATAGCCACTTTTGAATTGAATCTTGAACAACACATTTTAAGGTATTACTTGGCAGGAAGATTATCCAACTCATATTGCCATATATCTTTCTTCCCCTGCCCCCCACCCCACCACTCAGAAAACACCATAATTCTGAGCTAGTTGAAATATTTCTTAAATAACCACATGCATATGCCATCACTGCTTTTAGGTAAAAAAAAAGAATAGTGTGGAATAGATATTGCTGTGATATTGCTCAACTTCCTTTTTCCTATCAAATGAATTCAATTTATGCTGTCTCAGCATCAGAATTGTGAACTGGAAGAGACCTCTGAGCTCATCTATTTCAAACTCCTTTCGTGCTTCCAGATGTGAAAGTAGAGATTCAGGAGGGTTACAGGTCATATGAGTTTCCTTTCTTCCGCATCTGCTTTTCCACTTCCCACAACACCAAAGATAATGTGATACATGATAATTGCTACAGATGATAGTTAGTGTGTCACGAATATCAGGCTATGTCCAAAGCACTAATCTCTAGTTCAAATGATCAATATCAACATGAATGAATTTGCCTTCTTAAGGTTACACCGGCATCTCAAAGCACACTGGCAAGAAGAGTACAGGGCAGTGAACAATTTATGACCTTTCCTAGACAAGAGTGTTATAACTCTGACCACATACCTGGATGTCACATGCAAATTTGAGCTGTTCAAGATCAGCTGTTCCATGCGAGAAAGAAGAACAATCTATTTCTGTAAAGATAGACAACCTCCAAAATCCAGTGGATGGCCACTCTGGTTAGAATCAACTAGATGGCAGTGGATTTGAGAAGATTTGTAGTAAAGGGGATTGGATAGCTTTCTAACAATGTAAATAAGGTAGTATTTACAGTAGGACCACACAAGTAACTTTTGTAGATGCTAACATGGGGATTCACCAGTTTTGTTATTATGCCAAACAGAGTCATAGCAGGTGTGGGAAGTGAGGTTCTTCCTTCCAATAAGTGTTAAAAGCAAGTATAGCACATGCTTGTTTTTTTTTTTTTTTATTGCCTTCGAGTCAAGCACGACTCATAGTGACCCCATGAACAAAAGGACTGGAGCCCCTCTACAACTATCAACATTTATCAAGATTCATAGAGTTTCCAGAGGCATGTTGTTTAGGAAGTGGATGCCACCCCTGCTTCCAAACCTGTCATAGTATGTTAATCACATACTTAGGACCTGAGTTATGTGTATGAACCAGAGATGGAGAACTGTGGCATTGGAGAGACTGTGTGAGACAGTGAGGTAATTAGATAGTATGGATGAGATGGCAGCAGTAGTGGCAGCAGCATGGATGGCAGAATCCAGGAAACTAGGGTGAGGCAGAGCTAGGGACTCCTGGTCCACAAAGCAAGAATGCTGAGTGCTTGCTAGCAAAGTGGATACCTTCAGATACACGTCAGAGAGCTGGGCTTTCCGTATCAAGAGCTGGAGCCAAGAGCCTTCCTGTACAGGTTTACTGGCAGAGTCAGAGTCACTGCCACATATTTGTCAGAGCTAAAAGAACCTTGTAACACTTGCCTGAACAAGGCAGAGGTCAAGGTCATAAGACAAGACCAGACAAAAAAGCACAGCTGACAAGGTGCTATCTTGACCAAAGAACTGTATCATGAGTTGTGTCTGATCTTAAATGACCATTTGTTACTTCCTAATAAAACTCTTAGTCGTGAGTACTGTTTGTGAATACTGTGTGATGATGGTAATTAGTTATCAAATCTAGTTAAGAAGTAATGAGTGCCTTGGAAGGGATTGTTTATGTTAGAATTGGTAGAGAAGAGTTTAAAATTTAGAATATGAAGTGTAGTGGGGTCATGTCTTATTTCATAGTAATTTGTATATTGATATTGTCAATGGGAAACCATCCCCATTATGAAGTTAGTGAGTTCCAGAAGCTGCTGCCCACATATCCACATCATTTTCACAATAAGTCAGAGATAGACATTTCATTTAAAAATGAATAATAAGAAAATATTGACACATAAGTTGAAGGGGGGAAAAAACACCTTTAGAAAAGAATCCACAAAAGAAAAGTCTGACAACATATGATAGCATAGTACTTCCTATGTAAACACCATCCCAAGAACTCAAGAACACTGACTATGTTAAAAAACTACCAGTCCTCTAAAATAGTTACTATTATCATCTCCATATTATAGATAAGGAAGCTGGGACTCAGAGAGATAACATCTCTTCCCCAGGATACTAATGTAGGAATAGCCAAATTGATACTTGAGCACACACAACTTTGTACCTATAGTCACTATTTTACTATTGAGTCACTCTCCACCCCTCAGAAGCAATCACTGTCTCCAATGTAAGGTTCACAGTTTCACTGGAGAAATGTCAAAAGGCCCTAACCAGATTGCACGCTGCTGTCCAGTGACTTGGACTCCATTTACCTTTATCTACTTAGTCTCAACAGAACATATGTAGTAAATAACTTCACCTGCAGTTCTTGTAAACCTCAGAGTTGAATATAGAATAGGGTGAAGAAATCAAGAGAAGAGGAGGAAACAACTCTAAGTTTATTTATCAATATTTTAACATATGCAAGATATTTTACTTAAACCCCATAATCCCCTCATCAACAGATTAAGACTCCAGGGTTTATAGAAATTAAATATCCCACCCTTGGTCACACAACTTAGA
The DNA here is from genome assembly GCF_000299155.1 of Elephantulus edwardii. Classification (NCBI taxonomy): domain Eukaryota; kingdom Metazoa; phylum Chordata; class Mammalia; order Macroscelidea; family Macroscelididae; genus Elephantulus; species Elephantulus edwardii. The sequence goes on along the minus strand of NW_006399775.1, from coordinate 20,609,270 downwards.
CTGGTCATCAGTATTTCCTGCATTTGTCTATCTCCACAGCTCTTAATCTTAATAGCTATGATAAACTCTCAGGCTCTCTGTTTTCTACTAGGTTTGTTGGCCAAGTAAGTACTGTCCTCTCGGTTCAGGAAAATAAACCGACTACAAGGACAGAGCTTGAAAAATATTCCTGACCTGAGCATAGGCCAACTAGGATATCATAAGATTTCAATAACATAGGATACCATAATAAAACTTCAATTGCTTGGACTTCCCAAGATACTTACTACCATTGTTGTTGTTATGTTCCATTGAGTCACCTGCAACTCATAGTGACACTATGTACAACAACCTGAAATCCTGCTCTACCTCCTGCTGATCAAATTGTCTCCAACACACCTATTCTCATTACCCTACTGACTGAATCAATACATCTCATCAAGGGTCTTCCTCTCCTGTGCTGTCCCTCCACTCTCCCAAGCATGACGTCCATCTCCAAGGACTGACGCCACCTTGCAACATGTCCAAAATATGTCAGATGAAGCTTCAGAATTCTTGCCTCCAAGGAGCAGCCTGGATTCATTTCTGCCAGGACAACCCTGTTTATTCTCTTAGCAGTCCATGCATGGTATATTCAGTACTCTTCTCTAGCACAAACAGCTCAAAGGATTCAACTCTCCTTCATGCCTAGTCATTGTCCAGCTCTCTGATCCATAACAAGTAAGTGCAAAAACGATGGCCTGAATCAGGCACACTTTAGTCTTCAGACTAAAATCGTTGCTCTTCAGTACTTAGGAGAGGTCTCTGACAGCAGACTTTCCCAATGCAATTCATCTTTTAATTTCTTGGCTTTTGGTACCAAGACTGTTGCAAACTGAAGTTGTCAACAATCTCAATCTCTTCACCATCTATCATGATACTGCTGCCAATAAACCCAGTGGTGAGAATCTTTGTTTTCTTGATGTTGAACTTCAACCCGAAGGCTGTAATCCTCAACCTTCTGAAGCAAACACTTCAAGTCCTCCTCAGTTTCAGCAAGCAGGTTTGTATCATCTGTATTACTCAGGGTAATTTCTGTTGTATTTAATTCCTCCTTATGACTCCATCTAAAACTATCTGGTGAGTTAAACTTTGCAGAAGCATACATTCCTTCTGAAGTAGACCATTCCTATTATACAAATCTCCTCACTCTTCCTCCCAGACCAAGAAAAAAAATTATAATCATTATTCTCAAAGAAAATAAATATCAGACTTTGATTTCCTTACCATAGATCCCCAGTATTCTTACTTTAAATATTTGGTAGATCTCAAATGACATGTGTAGAACAAAGTCACCAGGAAATAGACAGGAACCGATGAGAACTTTTTTCTGTTTATCTGGTAGCAACATTTAGAATACTCACACACTGAATTATAGATTGAACTATCTGTGAACAAGTTAGTAATCATTAGTAAAAAAAAAGAAGTTCCTACAAAGCAGAGATTGACAATTTTTGAAATATCCAAACTGTTGTATCAATTCATCATCTCTGACTTTAATTATTCCCCTCTATTCCATTTCCCTACTTCTATCTATGTCTTCTGGGTTCTATGATCTGCTGGAAAGTCTCACAAAAACTTAAAACAAGTCATGGAAGTGGGTTATGTGGGTATACGTAATACAGGCTGAAGCTGAGATTGTGGTGAGCTATGGACCAGGATCCTGCAGGCAGTTGGTTGTCAGTTGTTGCAAGCTGGATCATGTCAGATGCTGAGCCAAGTAAACAAGTTTTGAGCTTCAATGAGCCTATAAATGCCTTGAGCAATACCTTCAAATAGGATAGGGTTTGCATTACACTTTAATCTTATCTCCTTAATACAATAAATGCCTTATGCTTGAATGAGATCTTAAGGCAAAGAGACTAGAATCACAAAGAGAAAGTTTACTGATGGAAGGCCCATATTAATTCATTCTACCATGGGCCACCCCTTGTCTCTTCCAGTGATTGACCCTTTCATAGAGTCAGCTTTCCTTTATAATATTTTACAAATCCAAAAAAACTGTTAATAATCACCATGTTTGTAAGACAAGTTCTGCCTGAAGGAAGATTTACAGTATTTTGTTTAATATTGTGGTGTTAGAACTTGGAAAAATGGCTTTTCTATCCAATGGCTTTGCCCTGCCCCCCTCAGGAACATAGTCTCTAGTAGCCACAACTATGGTTACATGGTTTACAGTTGATCAACATCTTCAACATCAGCAACAGCTGTGAAGCCAACCTAAGAGAGACAGCTAAATAGAGTAAGGAGAGACTGGTGAGACATAGCCTGAAAAGTTCAGAGCCAGAGTTAAAAGTTTTGCTTCTAGAAGGTTGAAGGAAACCAGAGACTTCTTACATTTGTATTGCTGGGTGGATCTTTTACTTTCAATGTATTAAAAAGTCCTTTGTCTTCCCTGATCACATATAATCTGTTTATCTAATAAATCTCAGATTTTACAAAGAATATTGATTGTAGAGATTAATGTAAGTAGGTACATCAGCATCGGGGGAGATATGTCTTACCAATACCAAAGGATCAGTTTTATATACTAGATGTTATTGATGAGTATTGCTGTTGTTATATGCTGTTGAGTCATTTGCAACTCATAGTGACCCTATGTACAATAGCTCTGAACTCTGCTCTATCTTGAGCCAGCCACACTGTCTCTAACACACCTACCCATATTACTCCAGCAAATGAGTCAATTAATTTCATCCAGGATCTTCCTCTCTTGTACTGTCCCTCCACACTTCCAAGCATGATGTCCTTCTCCTAGGACTTATCAGTCCTTGCAACATGCCCAAAGTATGTCAGATAGAGCTTCAGAATCCTTGCTTCAATGGAGCAGACTGATTTCACCCTTTCCAGGATGAACTGGTTTGTTCTCCTAGAACAGCATGATATATTCAATACTCTTCTCCAGGACAGCTACTTAAAGTCATCAATTATTCTTCTATCAGTCTTAGTCATTGTACAGCTATCTAATGCATAGCAAATAATTGTGAAGGCCAAGGTCTCCAGACTGATATTGTTCCTCTTCAGTATTCTGGAGAAGTCCCTGACCCAGATTTTCCCAATACAATTTGTCTTCTTTTTTTTTTATTAATTTAGTTTGTTTATTTTTCATTTCAATGAACATCTACAGAGATTTTGGAATTCCATTCATTCATTGTTGCACCCTTCTCCCCGCACAAACCCGTCCCCCCCCCACTTTACTCCTCTCCTTGAAAAGCAAAAGAAAAACTCCCTCGTTGGTACACAATCCCCCCACACCTCCCCAAACCCTGCTGGCACCAACAGTGTTGATTGTGGAGCCGAGCAAACTGAAGTTTTTAACTACCCCAATGTCTTCCTCATCTATAATGATGCTTCCAATTGGCCCAGTGGTTAGAATCTTTGTTTTCTTGATGTTGAGTTTCAATCTGTATCAAAAGCTGTAGGCCTTGACTTTTTGAAGCAATTATTTAGTTCCTCATCAGTTTTGTCAAGCATGTTGTGTCATCTGCATAGCACAGGTTGTAATAAGTCTTTCTCCAAACCTGATACCACATTCTTCCTCATAGAGCCTAGCCTCCCCGATGATCTGTTCTGCATATAGATTTAAAAGGTATGGAGACAGGATGTATCTTTGCATACACCCTTCCCAATTTTGAACCATGCAGTTTTTCCTTGATGTGTTCTGACGACTGCCTCGTGGTCTAAGTAAAGGTTTCACATGAGTACAAGCAAGTGTTCTGGGGTCCAGTTCTTCTCAGAGTTAGCCACAGTTTGTTGTGACCCACACAATCAAATGCCTTTGCATAATCAATGAAACACAGATAGATATTTCTCTGATATTCTCTGCTTTCAGCCAAGATCCATCTAACATTGGCTATAATATCCCCAGTTCCATGGCCTGGTTCTCCTCTTCTGAGATTGTGAAAGTCCAGCTCAGCCATTCCCATATTACTATTGCTTATTTTGTAAGCCTCCATCAACTACATTCAGATAAACACATAAACTTTAACATATTTCATCTTTTAAGGCTATCTGTTTGTTCTGAGTGCCTCTCAAGTTTTCCAAATAATGTTAGATTTCTCCCATTGCATAATCCATTTATTTATTTCTTTACCTTAGGCTGTAATTTCTCCTTCCTTCAATTTGTCATGTCTTTTCATCCAAACTTTTCCACCTTGGAAAGAAATATCGTGGTCAGCTAATGTGTCAGTCTAGATTGCAAATAGCAAGACCAGTCTGGCAGGTACTTCACTTTTTAAATTATAACACAAATTTGACACTGTCATTTTTCCACAAGAGAGTATGTTTCTCTCCTTTGGCTTTTGTGACAGACAGTATCTTTTTGCCTACAAACCCTTTCACCAGTATATTATTGTTAACTACCTTCTCCTCTGCAAAAACTATAATAGGTCTTTCAAGTCATGAAATCTACTCCCTTTTCTTCCAGTGAAAGTATACAGCAGATAAATACTTTCACATAAGTTTCTTGGAGTCCTTATTTATATGTTGTTTCCCCATACTGTGCAGCTTTCAGAAATTAAAATTGAGACTCAGATTTGAAGCAGTGACAAGAGGATTTTGAATCTAGACCTTCTGTTTCCATAGACCTTTGTTTCCATAGACCCTCTCTTAGCAACATGCCCAAAGTATGTGAGATGAAATTCTATCATCTTTGCTTCCAAGGAGCTCTCTGAGTGCAACTTTTCTAAGATATAGCTGTTTGTTCTTTTTGCAGTCCATAGGATATTTAAAAGGCTTCTCCAACTCTACAGTTCAAATGTATCAATTATCCTTCTGTCATTCTTATTAATGGTCAAGCTTTTGTATGTATAACAAATGATTAAAAAGATCATGCCTGAATCAGGCATACGTTAGTCCTCAAACTAACATAATTTCTCCTCAATAATTTGGAGAATTTCCTAACTACAGATTTTTTCCATTGCACTATGTTTCCTATTCTCCTGACTGCTGGTGCCAAGTGTACTGACTGTACACTTGTAAATAAGATGAAGTCATTGACAGTCTCAATCTTTGCCCCATCACCTATTGGTCCAATGGTGAGAATTTTTGTTTTCTTGATGTTGAGACACAATCCATATTGAAGACTGCCATCTTTGATTTTTTGAAGCAAGTGTTTCAAGTCCTTTTCACTTTTGGCAAGCAATGTTGTGTCATCAGCATAATGAAAGTTATTGATGAATCTTCCTCCAAACCTGGTGCTACATTATTCATCATGGAGCCTAGCTTCTCAAATAATCTGATCATAATAGAGATTGAATAGGTATGGAGAAAGGGTACAACCCTGACACACAGCTTTTTTTATTTTAAACCATAGCCTCTTGATCTAAGTATAGGTGTCATATTATCAGCTGAGAATCTGCTATTCATATGATATCTTTAGTCTCTCCTCATCTTTAAATGATAGTAATAAGATTATTCACCTCTACAGAGTTGGAAAATAATTAATGAGTTAATCCATTCAGTTCAATACTTGCAGAGTAAATGTACTTATTAATATCTAAATACTAACTCTAAATATTATTACTAATACTATCATGATAACTATAAACATCATTTGTTCAGAATATGAAATAAATCTTGAAATACATTTGAAAGCTACAGTGTAAAACAGAAGATAAGGAAAAGGACAGCTACAAAGTCTGGATAGACATATGACTTGAAGGGATAAGGAATAAAGATTTAAAAAGGCCCTAGCATAAGTAGGGGTCTAGCTTAGTCAAACTCCTTTTCAATTTGTGTTTGACTGCAGGTGTTTTTCTTTGAATTGGAAGTGTTTTATTTAAATTTGCTAATTGTTGTTGTTGTTGTTGTTGGGTGCCTTGAGTCAAGCGCAACTCATGGCTACCCTGTGAACAAAAGATCTGAACCCTGTTCTATCCTGCACCATACTCACACTTCCTGACACACAACAGATCATCACAGCAGTCACTGAATCAATCCACCTGTTTGAGGGTCTTCCTCTTCCTTGCCAGCCCTCCACCCTTCCTAATATCATGTTCTTCTCCAAAGAATAGGCAACATGTCCAAAGTATGTGAGGCAAAGCCTCATTATTCTTGCCTCCAAAGAGCCCTCTGACTGTTCCATCTCTAACACGTATGTGTTCATTCTCTTGGCTGTCCATGGGATATATTCAGTACTCTTCTCCAACATGGCAGATCAAAGGTCTCAATTCTTCTGTCATCCTTATTTATTGTCCAGGTCTCAGATGCAGAGCTAGTAATTGGAAAGACTCTAGCCTGAATTAGATGCACCTTAGTCCTCAAACTAACATCACTGCTCCTCAATAGTTTGGAAGGGTCCCTAATTGGAGTTTTTCACAGTGCAGTGTATTACCTTAGTTTCTGATTGCTGGTACCAAGGATGTTAATTATGGATACAAGCAAGGTGAAGCTGTTGACTGTTTCAATCTCTTCTCCACCCATTATGATGTTGCTTAAGAGTGCAGTGGTAAGAATCATTGTTTTCCTTACATTGAGATAAAATTCACGCCAAAGTCTTCATTCCTTGATCTTTTGCAACAAGTATTTCAAGCCCTCCTCACTTTCAGCAAGCAAGGTTATGTCATCCACATAACTCAGGTTATTGATGAGTCTTACTCTAATCCTGGTGCCATGCTCCTCCTCATAGAGTCCAGCTTCTTGGATAATTTGCTCAGTATCTTGATATGAATTAAAGTGATAAGAAGCTGAACTTTGACACAGCACTATCGTAGTAGAACTGTATCTCAAATCTGCCACGTATTAGCTGAGTGCTCTTGGACTCCCTCTCTTCATTTGTTTTTGTTCTCTGTAAAATAGGCATGGCAATACACATATATCCAAAAAGACAATTTCTCAGGAGCTGATTTTGACTCATGGCTAACACAAATGTCAGAGGAGACCTGTGTGTGAGCCACAAGGTTTTCACTGCTTGGTTTTTAAAAAAAAACAAAGAATCAAGTCTTTATTCTAAGGTACCTCTAGGTAAAATAGAACTTTTAACCTTTCTATAAGTAGCTATGTGTATTAATTCTTTGCACTGCCTAGAGATTGCAATACATGTCTACTCAGGGACAGCTTTGTAAGGAATTAATGATAAAATATGCACATATCATTAAGGTACCTAATTAGCACTCAATGACTGTTAATGCTTTTTTTTTTCTACTCTCCCCCCTTCCTGTGTATGGAGAAAATCAGGTATCCTAGGTTCGTATTTTAAAAAGAAACAAAAATATATATATATATCTTCCTTTTGTGGGAGGAAGGAACTTTTTCATCTCTATTCACTAATCACAGAGACAGTCCCTGCCCACCTTCCATCTTGTCAAGATGTTTTATGGCAGGAAGTTTCCTGGTTTGCATTTCCATCCTATTGTTTCCCTAAAAGGAACCTGTTAGATTAATAACATTTTTTTAAAGCTTCAACATCCATTCTGTCAGGAAGAGAAAGAAAACTCTTTTGTTCCATTTTAAGAGAGCTGATTCAGCAGTTCACCACTTTCTTCATCCAACCTCTATTTTTATTCTTTATTCCAGGCCCTGTTCTCATTATCTGTAACACATCTCAGTCAGCAACTTTGTCCTGTCTTTTTAAATAAGGAATAAACCTTTTAAGACCTCATACTACTGGGTGACTTGCAGCCAGTAGAAGGTCTTCCTAATGGGCGCCAAGATGTCAGAGCAGGTTCTTTCCAGTGGTTCTTCAGCAGTTCAATCCCCCTTGTTTCCCCTCACTCCCCCCACCCATCCTCTAAACTCCCAACACAGAGACACACGCACAGAACAGGGCTTGCCCACTCCAAAGCAGAAGGCAGAATCTTGATTTAGTTCTAATTCAGTCTTGTTCCTCATTCCATTTGTAATGTGTTCTGAACTGCATTTTTATTTTTGTGCTCTACTTGATGTGGTAGAGCCTACTCCCATCACGTGTTTGTGTGTTATGGCCTGATATCTTGAACTTGACCCATTTGGCTAAAATCCGAAACTTAAATTTAGTTCAAGTAGAAGAGTTGGAAGTCTGGACAGAGACACCATTAAATCGAAGTCTTTATCTTGGTCATTGAAATAAGAGAGGAACTTGAGTGAGACAACACAAACATCCAAGGACTAAGTTGCTTCTATGTAAAATGCTTACAATTAGGTGTCCTTGAGTAGGAAGCTGACCCTCTAGTGGCTTTGCAGAAGCTATAAATCATGCAGAAGAAGATTGCTCATGGTAGATAGATGGTTTTTCTGAGCTATTAAAGAAGCACAGCCTTTGAGTTAATGGTGACACACCCTGAAGATTAGATTCTTGTTTAAAATGTGGGATTCAACATTGTTGTAAAAAGTTGGTTTGTATACTAGAATTTGTTTACATTGTATTTCATTCATTCATGTACATTGTGCTTTATTATGTTTTGTAAAATCCTTCCTACACATTGTGTTTTATATTATTAATTACTATTGATCTATGCTTATTATCAGGGAACTTTGGTGGCCTAGTAGCAAGAAGCTGTGTTGTAATACTGAAGGCAGGCAGTTCAAATCCACCAGCTGCTCCTCCCATGCAATTTAATGCCTCTGAAAACCCACTGGATGGTTAGCTATGAGTTGGTTTCCACTAGGTGGTACGCAACAAAAACAACAACATATCTATTATTACCCCATATTTTTCAGTCCCCAATGAATCTTTCCTTTCCTTTCACACACCACCCCATCCACAAAACCCTGCTACTCTAGTGATTTCTCTCCCTTCCTCTTTTTCTGCCCCCTCCCACCTTTCTCTTTTCTATTCTGCACATTTATACATATCTTACAAGTTATCCTCTTTTCACAGTAATAGTCTTATGTATCATTTCTCCTTATAAGACTGGGTTAATTCACTCAGTATAATGCTCTCCAGGCTCTCCCTTAATATATGGTGAAGAGAGAGACATAGAGATATTAAGCTGATTTCCAGATACTTGCTAGTTTCCAGATTAGTGTCATAGGCCTGCATTCCCATTTCCCTACATCTTTCCTTAAGGAGGACAGGCCTCACAGCCACTACGGCCCTCTGCTATCCCACCACTTTCCACTTTTCCAGCCACTGCTATTTTATTTGGGCCTTACTTAAGTGCAGTAGACTTATCTAAAGCATGCATACACTCTTATGTCATATGTGAATAATATTTCTGTAGTATTGTCTTTCGTTTGTGCCTTTGGAATCCAGTTGATTACAACTCATAGTGACCTCCCATCAGGTTTCTAAGACTGATATAGGAGGAGCTTGCCCATCTTGGAACATCAGAATCAACTAATAGATTCAAATTGCTGACTTTTCCATTGAAAGTTGTTGTTATGTGCCATGAAGTCAGCACTGACCCATAGCTGCCCCTTCTGTGGGTTTTCAGAGGCATTATATTTCATGGAAGATATTGTTCACCTTTTCCCCACAGAGCAGGTAATGAATTTGAACAGTGTGCCTTTCGAATTGCAGCTCAGCATTCCTCAATTTCTTAGGAGGTGAGATATTGAGCATCTTGTACGGTGTCTGGCACAGCTGTTGCACAATTAGGAAATGTTGAATGAGTCAATAAACATACAAAAGGGAGGAAAAGCAGCACCTACCGGAATACTTTTGAGTAATGACCATGAACTTGTAAACTAACAAGAATGAACTCTACAACTGTAAAAGAACATACTCAGGAACAGAAAAGAAGCTTGATGGCTTAGTCGTAAGAAATTGCACTGTCAGTACAAAGAAAGGTGTGTGGTTCCAATCCAACTGGTGCTCTACTGGAGAAAGATGGACAATCTCCTCCCTTGCAATTTGCTGCCTCTGCCTACCTGCCAGATCAGCCATAGGCCAGTTCCAACTTCACATTACACCACAACAAATACGCTTCAGAGGTTCTCCACCCATAGACATCTGAAAAGAGAACTCTGGTGTTCTATTTAAAAACAACAACAACAAACAAAACCAGCCATTAAAGAAGGAAATGGAGCACAGTTGTACCCTGACTTATATGGTGCCCCCACAAGTCAAATTGACTATAAGACACTATTTGGGTTTTGTTTATTTGTTTATTATGATACAGGAACTCCAAAAAGATCTTATGTACACTTTAAAATTTTCCAACTTTATTCTCTTGACTTTAAAATAAGTAATAGTCCCATACCCATCTTAGAGCCAGAGAACTGAGGCACAGAGAATTCTAGTTATACACTGAAGGAGGTAAAACTAGTAACTGGCAGACACTCTGCCACCACCTACAATTCATAATCCTTATTTGCAAAGGAACGACCAGTCCCTGGGCCCTAGCATACTAGACTAAGAATGCATGAATCTTTTCTTAAGCTAAGTGACAACTTTTTAAGGAAAGCTTTTACCTAATGTGAAATGAAAACATTTTCTTTATGAGAAATATGCAATCCATATGTGCGTTTATATTTCAAAGCCCCCAATTCACTAGGATTTCTCTAGGCTGTTTTTGTCAAGGTTTGAAAAATAGCTCCCTATGATTTTTTTGATCTGAGTTAATATAGTGATAAGCACCATAAAGTCTCTGGGAATAACACATCATTAATTTAACCTCAGAAAATAAGACTTCAGCGACAAATAAACCTCATAAGAGCTCTGTGGTTAAAATAGCTTGGCGAGCAATGGCTATTTGAATTGACCAAAATTAAAGGTAAAAAGAATGCACCAAATGTAACAAATAATTATTTTCTGCAGCTGAACAACACATAGCCTCTTTTATGAAGCACCCTGGACTAAGTTGAAGGGAAAAAATATTATTAGAAATCCCATTTTAATAGGAAGCAACATTATGTTCTGGGAAGAGCAGTGGATTCAGAGGAGACCTAATTTAGACTTTTGCTTGACCACTAATTAATTTTTTGACCTTGGAAAAGAAACTTTCCCTCTTAAGACTTTCAGATCCTTAATTTTAAAATGAGAGAATTGAATTCTAAGAACTCTACAAGTTCTACTCCACCTAAATTTCTATAAAGCCAAAAATAGTATATTCTACATTGTCTTGGTTGTCTTGTTGTTATTGTTGACTGCCATCAAATGGAGCATGACTTATAGCGACCCTATGAACAAAAGGCTGAAACCTTTCTGTAACTATTGTCATTTATCAAAGTTCATAGAGTTTCCAGAGGCATGTGTTTAGGAAGTGGATGCCACTTCTGCACTAGCATTAGAGATAATACAAGTGGATACGGTTAACAAACATAAGTGAATTGACTTACATACAAGTTTAGAAGCTGGAAGTCCAAAATCAGAGTGTAAGTCTAAAGGGAAGGCCCAGCCTCTCTTAAAAGATGGTCCTTGTTTCCTTTAACATGTGTAGGTAGGTTCAGTGCACAGTGAACCTTGGAGATCTGCATATTTGTTGCCTTTTTCTCTGTGTCAAGCAGTTTCCCAGCACAGGGACTTGAGTCCAAAGAGCACACGCTGCTTCTAGTGATTCTTGGTGGTACTGAGAGGCCCTTTTTATTTACTTCCTTTACCTTTTAACTTCCCATAAAACAAAATGTGTTACAGGCTGCACTCCTCTCACAGCAAAATTCCCCTTTCATCAGATCAGGACCACGACTTAATGAATGGTGTTACACTTCACCTAATCCCTTTACAACTGACTGGCTGATCACATGATAGGGAGTGACTGGATTATTACATACCTGCCTCTAATCCTACCTCATTAACATCAGAAATTGGGAGTTATATCAATTCAATACATCGCATTGAAACTCACTGCCCTCAAATTGAAATCAACTCATAGTTCACCCACTAGCAAGTTTTTGGGACTGTAAGTCAAATGGGAAGACATTGCTCATCTTTTTACCATGGAGCAGCTGGTGAATTTGAACCTATAACCTTGTGACTCTCTACCCACCAGGCTACGAGAGGTCTATTACAGAGGATAGGATTTACATAAGTTGCAAGGCATATGTCATTGATATTATATAAAGAATCACATTTTAACCAAGGTGACACATATTTAGTGGAAAGAGAATTCAATGCACAACACATAATAATTGGAAACAATAATACAATTATCAAAAAAGGAGCAAAGTTTATTCGACATAAAGTACAGGGAAACGAGCACAAGGTTTTAAATGATTATACATGAGCTTTGGAGTAAAACTAACCTCTGCTTGAAGCCTTGTTACTCAACTTATTGGTCATGTGATTTTAGATAAATTTGCAATATGTTTTTATTACTTGCTTTTCTCATAATACTCTTAGGACTGTAAAGACCATTAAATAAATTAAAATATATAAAACTCCACGGACAGCAACTGACTTATATTTGATATTTTATACAATTGGGCATTTCTTTATTATATAACAGTCAATCAGGATACCTCCCTAATAGGGGGAGGAACATTCTTTGGGGCATTTTTGAGTTTGTTATGTGCCTTCAGGAAAAATCAACTCATAACTCACCTTCTGGCAGGTTTTCAGAGGTTGTTAATCACATCTTTTGTCCTGCAGGGTAGCTGATGGACTTAAACCACTTGTCTGTGCTTTGTTAGTGCAACTCCTCAACCCTTTGTCACCAAGGTGAGTGATAGTAAGCTGAACAGATTCCTAGGAAAAGATCAAAACAACTATCATTTAAAGAAAAAAGAAATCTGTGCTAAAGCCAACGAAAGCTAGGAGTGTATAGAATAAGCCTGGAACAGATGTCAGTTCTACCATCAGACAGGGGAATCTGACCCAGTGCTGCTTGTTCTTATTAGGTGCCGTTGAATCAAGTACAACCTGTAGTGACCTTATTAACAACAGATCTGAAGTCTATCCTATCCTGTGTCATCCTCACAATCTCTGTAACACACTTAAACTCATTGTTGCAGTCACTCTATCAATCCATCTGGTTTATTATCTTTTATCTTTTGCCAACCTTCCAAACATGATGTGACTCTCCAAGAAATAGCCACTCTTAGCAACATGCTTAAAATACATCAGATGAAGTTCTGTCATCTTGTATCTAAGGAGCACTATGGCTACATTCTCTCCGAGACATTTCTGTTTGTTCTTTGGCAGTCCATGGGTTATTTAGTACTCTTCTTCAACACCACAGCTTAAAGACATCCATTCTTCTGCTGTCTTGCTTATTCATTGTCCAGCTATCTGTAGTTTAGCAAATGATTGAAAAGACTATGGCCTGAATCAGAGTCCCTTTACTCCTGAAACTGGCATCGTTGCTTCTCAATTATTTGGAAAGGTTCCTGACTGCAGGCTTTTCTGGTGCAATAAGTCTCTTGATCCCCTGACTGCTAGTACCAAGTGTGTTAATTGTACCTCTAAGGAAGATGAAGTTATTGACAGTTTCAATCTTTTCTTCATCCGTCATGATGTTGCCTATTAGTTCAGTGGCAAGAATATTTGTTTCCTTGACTTTGAGATACATCCTATTTCAATGGCTACACTCTTTGGTCTTTTGCAGCAAGCACTTCAAGGCCTCCTGAGTTTCAGCAAACAAAGTTGTGTCATTTACATAATGTAGGTTATTGGTGAGTCTTCTTCCAGTCCAGATGCCACATGCTTCTTCATAGTCCAGCTTCTCAAGTAATTTGCTCACCACAGACATTTAATAGGTATGTAGAGAAGATACAACTCTGATGCACACCTTTCCTAATTTTAAAACATGCAGTGTTCCCTTGATTTGGTCACAGAGCATCATATTAGTCTAGGTATAAATTTCACATGAGCATAATTATGTGTTCTGGGATTCTAACTCTTCTCAGTGTTAGCCATAATTTGTTATGATCCATATAGTCAAATGCCTTTGTACAGTAAATAAAGTATAAATAAATATTTTTCCTGGAATTTTTTGCTTTCAGCCAAGATCCATTTAACATCATGATATCACTGATGCCACTGTTTATTATAAATCCAGTTTGAACTTCTAATTCTGTCTATGTACTATTCTACCTATTTTTAAATGATCTTCAACAATATTTGGTCTTCATTCATTAATGTTCAAAGCCTTAAACCTGTTCCTGATCTGGCTTTTAAATTCAGGTGAGATATACTGAATGTACAATTTTGATTCCTGTGCATTTGATTTGACCTTTTTTTTGCTTTAATTTGAACTAGAATTTGAGTTTGAATTTTGCTTAATTTGAATTTGGTTAGTTGATGGTCTGTTCTGTAATCAGCTCCAGGCCCAGTTTTCACTGCTGATATTAAACTTCCCCAATGATTGCTTCCACATATGTAATAGATCTGAATCCTGTGCAGACCAGCAAGTGAAATCCATGTATATACACTGCATTTATGTTTCTTATAAAGTGTGTTTGCACTGAATAAATCATTGTGCAGAATTCTATCATTCAATTCCCCAGCATCATTTCTGTCACCAAGTCTGTGTCTTCTGACTACTGATCCTTCTTCTTTGTTCCCAACTTTTGAATTCCAGTCACTCATTCTTATTAATGCATGTTGGTTGTATGTTCAATCGATTTCTGACTGCAAAAGTTGGTAGAAATTATCTATTTCCTTCTCTTTAGTTTCAGTTGTTGGTGCATAAATTTGAATGATAGTGGA